>NW_007731212.1:129307-166662 GCF_000696425.1 Galeopterus variegatus
GCGCCCAGCCCTCCCGGACCACCGGCGCCGGCCCTGCCCTCGGCTGGGACCGTCAGGGCGCGTCCTGGGGAACCAAAGGCTCCGGGAGGCTCCGGGCTGGTCTCCCTGCTCCGACCCGGGACCGATGCGTTAGTATTTTTTTCCAACTATCCGTAAGGGCTCCTTTGCCCTTCCTGGCATCTCGGGGGTGGGTATTTATTTATATTTTCTTTTCTACGCTTGGTCTTGAAGGACAGCTTGTGGCCTGCGGCATCCGCACCGGTTGACCAGACCTCAGTGGGGCAGTTTTGTGCTACTAGGACGCATCGACAGGCTGGGCGGAGTGTGTGTGTGTGTTGTGTTGTGTTGTTGTGTTGTGTGGGCAGCTCTGGCCAAACCGGCGCTCCTCCAAAAGGGACAGATCTTCAGCGGCAAAAGAGCTGCTAAAAATGCAAAAACCCAACCAACAGAAAACAGCCCCCTCCCCGAAAACCCCGAAACTGTACCCTTCTTTTCCTGCTGCTCTTTCAATGGATGACAGTGAAGTGTGGGGACAGACAGATCCCTCACCAAGAATCTGAGCGTTAAGGGAAAAGATCCCCTTCCTGGGGGGCTGTCACGAGTGAAAGCTGGAATCGCCAAGAAGGGTGGTTATTACAGCTCCAGTGTCGGGCCTGCTTGGTCTTGTTTTATGTTTAATTTGGGGATGGGGGTGAGTAAAAGGGGACAGTCAGTGCAGTGTTTGCAGTTTTGTGTGAGGACCAGACAACCCCCTGGGGCCTCCAGCCGAGGCCAGTGCTTGCTGGGTTGGCCTGATGTGACGCAGGCAGCAGGCATCGAGACACGTATCTGCTGGATAAGGTGGGGCCAGGGACTCACATTCACACCAAGTAGGGCTCCCTGCTGAATTCCAGACCCACCTGAAATTGAATGTTGGGCAAATACAAACCAGGCAGTACCTCCCTAACCAAGTGCAGGGCAGGCATACGGGCTACCCTGCCTCCCTGCACTCCTGCCTGTGTCTTGCTCCTCCGCAAAGGACCTCAGGAGGCAGGCAGGGTGGCAGGAGTAGAGGAGAGTGGCCATTCCAAGAGCCCCAGAGCGCTTTTAAAGCCAGGCCTTGGGAGAGTCGGGGCCAGAGTGCTGACTCGGCCTTTTCCCCTTGGAGCTTTAGATGGAGGGAGCTGGAAGTGCCTTGGGAGAGGCCCGGGCAGGGAGGACAAGGATGCCTGGAATGTCCCCTCTGTCTCTTGGTCTCAGTGCTGTACCTCCCAGGCCTCCCTCAGGTTGTGTCCCAGTGGCATTGCTTTGATCACCCCTGAGAAGCTTAGGTCTGGGCAGGGGCTGGTCTCCCCAGCAGCAGCTGAGCGGGAAGAGGACAAAGTTGGTGCAGGTCCCGTCCCTGCATGCAACTGTTCCCTCTGCCCCAGAGTGCTCCTGCCCCTACGCTGTCTACGACCTCATGCCTCCTCCTGAAGCCTGCATGGAGCCTCTAGGCCGAATTCCTTGCTAAGAGATCTCATGCCCTTGTACCTGAGGAATGAGGTGGTCACTGGGACAAATTCACGAGGAACCGAAGGGCCCTAGGAAATGCTTATGGAAAGCAGGATCTGTTTGGCAGGCCAGTGCTGGCCAGGGGTGGGAGCTGGAGGGGGTATGGGGGAGTGAGACCTGCCCTGGGAGGGGCCGTGTAGGGTGGCTTTCTGACCACCAGTGGGGGAGCCCTTTGAGCCAAGGGATGGCAGTGCCTTCTGGATGTGCGATGGCAGAGACATCCTTTCTGTACCTCCGTAGAGTGCCCCACTGAGCATGTCCCTGGAAGGCGTCTTTTTGCTAATTGAGGAATTACTGCATTTTTGGAGCGGCCCTTTGAGCCAAGGGATGGCAGTGCCTTCTGGATGTGCGATGGCAGAGACATCCTTTCTGCACCTCCGTAGAGTGCCCCACTGAGCATGTCCCTGGAAGGCGTCTTTTTGCTAATTGAGGAATTACTGCATTTTTGGAGCATTCATTGTTTGCTCAACGCCTAGCCAAGTACCTGGGGAGGAGGGAAGGTAGAGAAGAGTGTAAAATGCATCCTCAGGGAAAATAGAAGCTTGTGGGAGAAGGAAACATGAAACATTTAACATGGTGGGGAGGCGGGATCCTTGGGTGGGGTGCCTGTTCATGGCCCAGAGCCATCCTAAACGCTCTGTGTGCAACTTCTCATTTAATTCTGATACTGACCCAAGGAGGTAGGTGTACTCGGACCCATTTTGCAGATGAGGAAGTGGAGGCTAAGAAGTGTCTGATCATTTACCTGGGGCAGTAGATGGATGCTTAATGTCTGGGGCTGGAGGCAGGGGAGATTGTGGGGGTCAAAGGGTGGCCAGGGCTCTCTGGAGAGAGGCTGGTGGGCCTAGGTTTTGCAGAGGCAGGGAGGGGAGCCAAGAGGGTGAACCCAGGAAGATGGGCTTGGCTCTTCTGGGGATTATGTGGAAGCTTCCTGGGCTGGGGTGGGGAGAAGGTCAAGTGATAGAAGAAGCTGGTCAGGTGACTGGGAGGTCAACGTGGGGAAGCGACTTGCAGGTTGGCTGTGGGGAATCCCAGAGAACCCTGGAGGTTTCCGAATGAGGCTGCAGGATGGAAAGGGGATAGGGATCAGGTTTGCAGGTCCTGGAGTGAGGAAACGTTGGGGAATCTTCCTGTGAGGAAGGACTCTGCTGTCTCAAGGACAGGGAGGGGGCCATTCCTTCTGAGAGGCATCAGATACTTGCCACTGCTACCACAGGCAGCCAGACAAATTCCCTGCTCTTCCGGCCCAGCTCCTGGTGAGTCAGGGCGCTCAGAGCCTTCTTATTTCCCCCCACAAAACTCAGCCTCCCCTGTTCCAACCCGCTGGCCGGCTGTGAGCAGCCAGGGCCCAGCAGGTGCTCAGCCAAGCTGTGGTTGGTGCTGGGGTCCCACCTGGATTCATCTGCGCAAGGTGAGGGTTCAGGGAGGGGAGGAGGAAGCCTGGTTTGGTCCCCATCTGTTCACAGCAGACAAATCCTGGCTTTCTGATGCCAACATGGTATGGTGACTTGGCCAGATGAGATGATTTCAGAAGTGCTGTGAAATTCTCAAGAGGGTATTCATTTGAATTCACCATGAATTTAAGCATTGAAAAGGAGTCCTGTTGCAGTCTCCAGAGGGATGAAGCGATAACAGTACTGGCAGCCACTATTTATGTCTGGGCGCTGTGCCAAGCGCTTTATAGGCAGTAGCTCTTCTGCCTCTCACAACTCTCTGAGGGTGTTATCGCCCTTTTACACACTGACAGTGAAAAGATTAGAGATGTTAAGTGATTTGCTCAAGACCATATCCCCACACCTCTAGAAAGTAGTAAAAGTGAGATTCGAACCCGGTGTGGCTGTAGAGCCCAAACACTTCAGTACCATGCTGCCTCTCTATCAAGCAAAGCACTGAGAGGGTGCATGTTAGGGAACGCTGGAAAGTTCTGCTGTCTGGGTTTTATTCCCCCTATCTCTGAGCCCTATAGGACACCCTTGAATGTGTCCTAAGAGGAATCCAGACCCTGGTTCCACTTCAGCTGTCTGGGCACTTGGTTCTCCCATGGGTCTAGCGGGCCCAGGTGACAGGGACCTAGTCCCCCTCAGTGTCCTCAGGGTCTCCGAGGGGTCCCCTCTAATGTGGCATCAGTAGTCCAGAACCCAGCTTCCCTCGTTGGCTCACTCAGTGTTTACTGAGCCCATGCCGTGCCACGAGCAGAGATGACCATGGTCTGTTCTTCTGGACCCACTTCCCCCTGCACCTCCAGTGGGGGTCCCTGGACTTGGAGGGCCTGAGCCTTGCTGACAGGAAGTGTGGCTTCCTGTTTAGTCCTTCCTGACATGGGGAGGGGCCCCTTTCCCATGACTGGGTCCTATAAATCTGGGTGGGGTGGGCCAGTGGAGAGTGACGCAGCCCTTGGAACTCACCCTGGGCACTGCGAGTGCTAGTTATCCTCAGCTAGGAATTGGGTCAGTAAACAGCAGGCTGGACCAAGGCCGGGTACTGGCATCTGTAGCCCAGGGCCTGTGGGATCAGCTGGCTTCAGCCCTTAGGAAGCAGATTGGGTTTGTACCCCAAACTGTACACGGTGGCACCATGTAGAACTCCAGTGGTTGCTTCCTTCCCTGCCTTTCCTCCCCTTCTGCTCGGCCACTCTGTCCCCTCTCCAGAGCCCTTGGCCCTGCACTCTCACCCTGCAGACCCCTGCCACCCTGCTTGGCTAGACCCATGTTTTCTGCTCACCTCAGCCCCAATATTAGTTCCTCCGCCTCTGTGCCTTCTGCCCTCTGTGGCTCTGGTTTTGTTGCTAGAAGAGGGCTGTGAAGCTTCTTCCTTCATCCTCCCAGCCTCACCCACTTCCACTGTTGTCCTCCTCGTGGTCTCTGCTCCGTCCTCCCGAGCCTTCCTTGCCTCTGCCTCTGGGCCTGTGTCCACACGCTCCCCCTCTGCCTGGCATGCCCTTCCCCCCTCCCCTGGCTACCGCTGACCCTTCCTTCAAGACTCAAGGATCTTGAGACGAACACTGAAGGGTCCTGTCACTGCCTCTTGGGCTCACCTGGGCTGAAGGGAGACAAGCACCCAGACCTCACTCACAGTGAGAAATCCCAGAGTCGGTGGTGGGCTTGGAGCTCCTACAGGGAAAACTGTAGCAGCCTCACCTGCCGTCCTTGGGGTGCTGGGAAGGGTAGTTGGATGCTAAGCTCAGCTCCTCTCTCCTGTAGACTGAGGCAGGAGTGTGGGCATGGCCGGGAATGTTTCCTCCTTCTCTCAGTCCTCTGGAAATGTAAATAGGGACAGGATGGGTGGGATCAGGATTAATGCCACTCACCAGCTGTGTGACTCCAGGCAGAGGTTCAGGTGTCTTCATTTGTAAGATGGGAAAAATAATGCCCGCCTTGTAGAGGTATTGTAAGAATTAAATACAAATGAGATAGTGGACGAATGAGATGCCTGCCTAGTACACTCCCGGACACAGGATCATTTCTTAGCAAATAATATTAAATTATTGCCATTTTTGTTATTATTAAGAGAAAACATGAATATCAAGGGATCCAAATATCAAACATAGTCCTCAATGTACAAAGGTCTAACTATAACCACTTTTTTAAAATTGAAGCTGGGGCCGGCCCGTGGCTTACTTGGGAGAGAGCGGTGCTGATAACACCAAGGCCCCGGGTTCGGATCCCATATAGGGATGGCTGGTTCGCTCACTGGCTGAGCGTGGTGCTGACAACACCAAGTCAAGGGTTAAGATCCCCTTACCGGTCATCTTTTAAAAAAAATAAATAAATAAAATAAAATTGAAGCTGGTCTAAATCCATTATTTCTTGGTGACTCTGTGCTAACTACTCTAAGTGCCTAGAAGTAATCATACCTTTTCTGCAAGTAAACTTATTTATTTATTTTATTTTTTTAAAGATGACCGGTAAGGGGATCTTAACCCCTGACTTGGTGTTGTCAGCACCACGCTCTCCCAAGTGAGCAAACCGGCCATCCCTATATGGGATCTGAATCCATGGCCTTGGTGTTAGCACCACACTCTCCCAAGTGAGCCAGGGGCTGGCCCTTCTGAAAGTAAATTTTAATCCTAAACAAAAAAATAATCCCACCTTCTTTTCTCCTCAAACTCCGCAATTTACCACCCTGCCTCTTCCCTCTTCTTCCTCATTAAACTTCCCGTTTTTAACTTTCACTTCGGGTAGGCTGAGGAGCTTCCTGGGATTCTGGGGGTTGTGCTAAAACCAAGACAGTCCCAGGCAAACTGGCTGGTTGGGCATACGACCTGCTCTTCTTGCCTTTAGCCAAGGGTCATGGTAATTACAAAATTCAGGGACCTTTCTCAGGCCTCACCTTGTAGCGTGGATACTGTCGACAGCTTCAGTTGTAATAACACATGCTCAGTGGAAAACACTGAAATCATACAGAAGTGAAATGAAAAATGTAAAAATTGTGAAGTCCCCCACCCGCACCCCCACACGCCACATCCTATTGGTAACCGCGGTCTACTGCTGGTAGATTCAGTGGGTAATCCTCCCAGCAAAGGCTAGCAGTAGTTCGTTGGGTAATCTTCCATTTTTTATGCCTATGCACACACACTCCTTTGACTCAAATAGGGACATGTTTTATACTGTTCTACAAAATAATTTTTATTTTCTAATGTTCCTAGAGATCTTTCCATGCCAGGCTACAGCATGGAAATGGTATTCAGTTTTCCATTGTACGGTTGCACTGTATTTTAAAACAAAACTGCTTCCTTGTTGGTGAACACTTTTGAAGACTCTCTCCACCTCTTTGTGCTGTGGTTTGCATCCGTCAGCTCCTGCCTTCAGTCTTTCCCTCCATGCTCAGTCCAGAGCTAGCATTGATGCCAGCTTTGGGATCCTAAAGGGCAGCTTTAATAAGGCTAAACGTTATGAATTTAGAATTTGAAGCCTTCCATGGGCAGGATCTACCCTTTCCTTTCAACCCCTCACACTAGTCAAACTGAGCTACTTGGGCCGAGCCCGTGGCGCACTCGGGAGAGGGCGGCGCTGGGAGCGCAGCAGCACTTCCGCCGCGGGTTTGGATCCTATATAGGGATGACAGGTGCACTCACAGCACTCACTGGCTGAGCACAGTGCGGCCGGTCTCAAAAAGGACAAAAAAAAAACAAAAACTGAGCTACTTGCTGTTACCCACAGAAGCTCTAAGGCTGCCTAGAAAAGCCTCTTGCACGTGATTTCCTCCCTGCCAGGAGTGCCAGCTTCCCACAGGTCTGTCTCTGAGTTCTAGCTCACACATGAGGCCTTACCTGGCTCACACCTGAGGCCCTGCTTGGCTCACACCTGAGGACTTCCAGGTACCCTCAGCTGGAAGAAGCCTTTCTCTCCAGGGCTCCTCCAGCATTTGATGGCTGTCACCCTGCTGTGAGGCGACTTCTTCCCTTCCTAGACTAGAAGCATTTCATGGGGGGGGGGGGGGGGGAAACACCTTTTTATCCCTGCACAGGTTCTAGCACAGTGCCTTACACACACTGGGATTTCGTGTTATTTAGTAAATATTTGCTGAAATAAACAGAAAGAAAGCAGACAAGTTTTGCAAAGACTTTTTTTTTTTTAAAGAAAGGCAATGAAGAGAGAGTTACCCTTGCAGAGTTTAAGATGATGTTACAATCATGAAAAACATATGGTATTGGATTAAAATAAACAGAAAAAAGTCTAATAGAATAGAATAAACTCCAGAAGTAGATTTCAACTGTTGTAAGAACTTAATTTGAGACACACCAGAAACAACACACTAATGAGAATGGAATCTTTGCTTTAAAATGTTATTGGGACAACTGGATTACAATCAAAAATTTTAATTTTAATTTACAGCTGATCACACTTGAGGAAATTCAGATGGCAAGTTGTCACATAGAAAGTGCAAAGATCACTAGAAATTAAAGAAATTAGCTTTCTTTAAATAATTAAACTAGTAGAAACAGAAAACCTAATCCTGGCAGAGCTGTGAGGAAACCAATGTACATGACTGGGGCACTGAAAACTGGTTCAGTTTTTCAGGATTCAATCCTTCAGACACTATGTAAAAAAAAAGGTTTATAATACTTCATGTCCTTTGACCTAACAATTCCACTTTTGGGAATTTATAAGGCATTAATCCCAAGGAGAAAAAATGCTCACGGAAGTGCTATTTAGAGTAGCAAAACAAATTGGAAGCCACATGATGGACAATTTATGTAGCTTTAAGTGACAGATATATGGCTAATGTGTGTACATGGCAATATGTCTAAGAAGGAAAGTTCTCATGACCACAAGGCAATATCATAACATAATATGCACCCACCAGAGACGAGGAAGTGAAGGTGCGTGCCTGATCTCTGACACTTATCTATTCATTTAGTTAACTGTTGTCTTTGTTTTTTCATGCCAGCCGTGGTGTTTGGTCTGAGGACACCATAGTGAACAAGCCAGGAGTGGTTCCTGCCTTTCTGAGGCTTGTGTTTTGAGAGCAATCCCGCCCTGACGTAGAGCAATGTAGATAGAGTCAAATGTTCACTGATTTCATTTTTAGGTATAATTTTTAAGTTTATTAAAAGAAAGATGGAAGTAGTAGAATGTTCTGAAATTTCAGACCTTGAAACAGGAACTCGTCTGACAGCAAAGAGAACAACCCTGAGTCAGCCCAGCCTGGCTGAGTAGGAAGGACTCACCAGGAATCAGCCTTGCAGACAGTTTTGGTCCCCAAGGAAAGGAGCTTCTGGTATTCCTCCAGACATATTTAACCTCATTTCTGAAGGATCTAAGGATGTATGAGCTTTGGTGGTTTGGAAAGAGCTTGGAAACTCTGTTTATAATAGCAACAACAAAACCAAAAATGAACATTCAAAGAAATATAGACAATGAATTATAGAGTATAGACACAATAAAATATAATGCAGTGGTGAATGAATGAACCTCAGCTATATGCAGGAATGTGGGTGAATGTTAGAGACAAACTGTTAAATCCTGGAAGACTACATATGGTGTAACACTCTTTCTTAAACCATTGGAAAAGTTGGGAAAAAAATATACAATGAGCATCCATACAGTCTTCACCTAGAAGCACCAGTTGTTAGCATTTTTCCATATTTGCTTTACCTCCCCGTGTGTGTGTGTGTGTGTGTGTGTGTGTGTGTCATGTTTGGTGAAGCTTTGAAAGTAAGTTAGTTGTAGACATGAAATTTCACACCTAAACACTTCATGCATCACTTAAAAACAGAGATGTTCTCTTCCATTACGTAATCACACCCAAGATACATAACAGATACACTGTCTTTTTCTAATATTTAGTCCATGTTTGGATTTCTCCATTTGTCCCAGTAATGACCTTTATAGCTGTTTTTAGATCCAGGATTCAATTAGGTGTCGTGTCTCTTCAATCTTGGATAATTGCTTGGCCTTTTTGTCCTTGATGGCGGTGCATTTCTGAAGACTCTGGGCCAGTTGTTTTGTCGAATGTCCCACCATCTAAATTTGTCCAGTTGTTTACTCATTATTAGATTCATACAAAACATTTTTGGAAAGAAAACCACATGGGTGATTTGGTGCCCTTCCTGTTGCCTCACATGGATGTCAGTTTGCTCCCTTATTCAAAATGCTAACTTTGATCACTTGGTTCAGCTGGTGTCTATCAGATCTCTCCACTGAAAAGGTCATTTTCCTTGGTGTTTAGTAGATAATCTAAGGAATTTGTATTTTTAAAAAAGCCAAGTTGTTCATAGCAGCACTATTTGTAAGAGCCAAAAACTAAAAACTAGCCAAAAATCGCAAACTACCCAAATGGCTATCAGCAATGGAATGGATGGACTGTGGGATCTTCACACAATTGAATGTTATACAACAATGAGAATGAACAGTCTCCAACTACATGCAACAGTATGGATGAAGCCCACAAATACTTGTATGTTGAGCCAGATGCCATATATGCATATGACATATATATGCCATATCATATAACCCCATCCATGTAAAGTGCCAGAAAATAGGCAAAGCTAATCGGTAATATTTGCTGTCAGCAAAGTGTTTACCCTTAGTGGGAGAAGGGCACCCTTAGTGACCAGAGAAGGGTCCCCATGAAAATTTAAAAGAACAACAAACAGGAAAGAGATATCTGTAATGAACACGGCAACTAGTTCATATAAACTGATGAGAAAAACCACAGGAACCTCCAACACTTTTAAGGCACTTAAGATCAAAATAGATAAGACTATAAAGGATAGGCATAGAGTTCACAAAGAAGGAATACTGATGTCTAATAAGCCTATGGAATATGTTTTAAATTACTAGCAATTAAAAAGCAAAAAACTATATTTACCTCTCACAATAGGCCAATAAGGATTGATGTAGCAATGTGTTCCATATAAGGTTGTTTATGATTAAGAAATTCTATTTATGGGCCGGCCCGGTGGTGCACTCGGTAGAGTGCGGCGCTTGGGAGCACGGTGGCGCTCCCGCCGAGGGTTCGGATCCCATTTAGGGACCTGTCCGCTCACTGGTTGAGCGCGGTGAGGGTGCGACACTGAGGGTTGCGATCCCGTTGCTGGTCGCGATCCTGTTACCAGTCACGAAAAAAGACAAAAAGGAAAAAAAAAAAAGAAATTCTATTTATAAATAAATAAAAATTATAATAGCTAGGGAATGAGTAAATGATATATGACATGTTATGGAATAGTATACAGCCATTAAAATGGTTTTTACAAATATTTTTTCTCTCTTTTTTTGGTGGCTGGACAGTATGGGGATCCGAGCCCTTCACCTTAGTGTTACAAGGCAATGTGCTAACCAACTGAAGTAACCAGCCAGCCCACATTTTTTAAGGACACAGAAAAAATCTTTTGCTGAAATATTAAGTACAGAAACAAGATTTTAAAATGTTTGTGTGTCGGTTTGTGCATGTATATGTGTATGCATATGTGTATACTGTATAGGTATACATGTATTCTATACATATTTATGAATATAAACTATTTGGGGTGTGTAGGTAAGATAAAGTCGGTAGAAAAATCACACCAAAATTTAAGAGTTTATCTCATATATTATACTGTATTATGCATTATTTAACAGGGATGACTGTAGATGAAGTTTTTTCTTTAAACAGGTCTGCATTTTAGGCCAGGGGGTGGCAGCTGGCATGTTGCACGCATGTTGCTCCCTGTCTGGTCACGTGATCCCAGCAGCACTTCCATCCTGTAACTGTGTCAAGCCTGCAGCACGTGACTCATCTGGCCCAATCAGAGTCCCCCGCTGGGGGGGGGGGTCGCCCCACGCCTGCCCTCTGCTGGTTTCTTTAAGCACTGCCCACGGATACCTGTTTTGGGACCCGTTGGACGCGTCAGCCTCAGAGAGGTTTTGCTGAAGGCACGGTCGAGGTGCACACCAGCAAGAGCTGGTCCTGTGCGGGTAGACAGCCTCCTCTCTGCTGTCCAGGAGCAGCCCCCCAAACGCCAGCTGTCGCCTCTTTATCGGGCCCTTAACAGCCGGGCACTCACAGAAGGGGCCAGGGAGGAGGTCTGGAACGCTGTGACACACGTTTGCCTTTGGAGAACGGCAGGATACAAAATCCCATAAACACGAAATGGCCGTACATGCACGAGACTGGAAGGCAAATCGGAAAGGCATAAAGTAAGTTAGGGGACAGGCTTTGGGGAGGCCTCCTTCTTTTAAAAACGTTCTAATATTTCTGTGTAGCGTTCATGCAATGAATGAGAACTGGAGACCACGCTAACGTTTACTGAGCGCATACAGTCTGCCAGGGTCAGTCTAGGTAATTCCGTGTACCCCGTGTTTTAAGTCCTCACGTTCTTCCATTTCACAGATAGGGAAGTTGAGCCAGAGCGGCTCACGTAGCGGGTGACAGAGCGGGGAATGCAGCCCAGGTCCGTCTGGTTCCCTGCATCATGGCCCTCTATCACTATTACTTACAATATAACGAAGCCACCACCTACCCAGTCTCTGTCCTGAATGTTGTGCTTATCCATTCCTTGCTTTTAAATTTTTAATTCTCAGAGTATAATACAAATACAGAAAAGTGAGCACACCATAAGTGTTCAGCTTGATACATTTTCACAAACCGAACACGCCCTGTAACCAACGCTCAGATCCAGAAAATAAGAACGTCACCCATATTCCAAGTGCTTGTGAACATTCCCCGCAGGCTTATCAGTGATCAGTTCGATCCTCTCGGTGAAACTGTCTGTTCATATCTGCTCTTTATCGTCTTATCTGTTCAGGTTCTTCGTGCCTTAGTTATCCTGTTCTCTGTGTCTTTCTCGTTGGCTTATATGAGCTTCTTGCCGTATTGGTTACAAATATCTTTCCGCTGTTCACTTAAAAATTTGGGGGTGGGGGAAACTGTCTTTTTTTAATTCTCTCTCATCATCCACACACTTGGCCTTTTGAGTAAGGTTTACAAAGCCCTTTGGGCTGGAACTGTGTTCTGCTCTTCGCCAGAGCCCTCGTTTTCTTGCTGTCCCCAGCCCCTTCCCTCCCTGGGCCTTCAGCACCACATCTTAATGATCAGGGAACTGCAGATAGCCAACTTCAGTGAAGCTGCAAAAAGACAAAAAAAACCCCCACCAAACCTGCCCCCCCCCCGTATATATATATATTTTTTAAGATAAGAATGTTTTTATGATTATAAAAATGACATCAACTCATAGTATACAATTCAAATAACAGAAAAAATTACCAATAAATAAATAAATAAATAACCAGAAATTTCACCACTAAGAAACCACCACTGTTAACATTTTGGAGAATATCCTTCCAGATTGCTTCTCTTCTCTCCCTCCTTTTCTGTCTCTCCCAGTATAAAATAAAGATGACCGGTAAGGGGATCTTAACCCTTGACTTGGTGTTGTCAGCACCACGCTCACTCAGTGAGCGAACCGGCCATCCCTATATGGGATCCAAACCCGTGGCCTTGGCGTTATCAGCACCGCACTCTCCCGAGTGAGCCACAGGCCGGCCCTATAGATCTATTTTTAAAGGAGTCTATAATCCAGAGGATGTTGTACCCTAACACACACGGGACACGAGGTGGCTTGCCTTCCCTATTCGAGCACAGTTCAACACGCATGTATCAAGCACTTGTTGTATGTCGGGCACTGGGGAGACGAATAGATAAGACACAGCTCTTGAACTGTATAATGGTGGAGATAAACTCCTAAAGGATCGTGTTAATATTCCTGTACCTTTCCCCAGTAAACCTTGAAGAGGCAGGGAGGGCATTTCATAATTCAGTTTACAGGTAAAAAAACAGACTGAGCCCCTAAGGTCATTTAGATTGTAAATAACAGAACTGGAACCTGGACTCCCAGGCTAGATCCGTCGCCTGACTACACAGCAAGGGTTGCATGCAGGCTCCTCCTGTCCCAGCAGCTGCCAGGCCAAGGGGTGTGGGTGCTGCCCCACCTCCTTCCACATTCTCCCTTCCAGCTGTGTATTGTGTGACCTCATTTTCCCTTTACAGCTGTCTCTGGAGTTTATTTCTGCGGAACCGGAATGTGGTGGGGAGAGGAGTACTCCTGATCTGCCCCGACCCTCCCAGAAATCCCCCCTCTTTCCCCTGACACACCCTCGTCTTCTTGCATCTCCCTTCTAGGGAGACCTGAGCAGGGGTCCAGAAGTTCAAAGACAGAAACAAATGATGGTTGCAAAGGACCAGGTACCCTGGGGAATTGGGGATGGGGGGAACTCCATATGTGGACCGTGGGTTTATTTTTCTTTTAATTCTTCTGAAGAGCAACTTAAACACTCGAGTCCTTGCCTCTTATTTCCTCTTATCGTTTCTTCTTATCCAGATTGCAGTGTCTGCTAAGCCTGGTTCCCAGGCTCTGTGCTATAAAACAGATTCTTGAGCTCACCACCCCAGTCTGTGCAGAGGCTCTTGCTTAAATATCAAGAAGTAATAATGGCCTTCCTTTACCAAGTGCTCATTGGGTACAGAACATCATTAAACATTCCCTCCCTCAATCCTCTCAGAAACCTATGATACAGGCCTTATCTGTGTCCTCCCCAAATGGAGGCTTGCAGAGGTGAGGCAGCCAGCCCAGGGCCCAAGGGCCCAAGCAAGGATTTGAACCAGGCAGCCCTCCACCCTGGTGCCTCCTGGAGGAGGAGTGGGCAAGGTCTTCGTTGATCTGTCCTTGCAGAAGTCGGCAAGTGTTGGGCCGGCCCGTGGCTCACTCGGTAGAGTGCGGTGCTAATAACACCAAGGCCCCGGGTTTGGATCCCACATAGGGATGGCCGGTTCGCTCACTGGCTGAGCGTGGTGCTGACAACACCAAGTCAAGGGTTAAGATCCCCTTACTGGTCATCTTTTAAAAAAAAAAAGTCGGCAAGTGTTTAATCTTTGGCTGTAGTTTAAGGGAAACCATCCGAAGGTCCTCAAGCAAAAAAGATTCTAAATTCACTTGAGTTTGAAGAGTGCCATGACTTGCATCATTGACTGTTGTTGCTGCATCAGAAGGTCAGACAATTGTCAGTGAGTAGAGCAAAAGCTCTTTATGAAACATGTCATGGTTTCTGTCATATTGTGCTGCATTTCAGACATGTTTCATGAAGGGAAGGCAGCGTGTTACAGAGACATTCTGGCTGCGGGGCAGTGATACCACCCTCTCCACCCCGCACCCCCACACTTTTTTTTTGGTTTTGAAATAAGCATAGCCTTCTGGTCTTTTTTTTTGCTGCCCAGTGCAGGGATCAAACCCCAGACCTTGGTATTATCAGCTAGTCATTCTTAATAGACACCAGGATACTGAAGAATGTATCACCACTCTGAGAAACACAGTGGTGCAAGCATAACATATGGCCACTGTCACTCTACCTTGGTGTGTGTATGTGGGGGGAGGGTTGCAAAAGGGATGGGTGCAGAGTGTGGCCAGCTGGTGAGCCCACACCCCTCCCACGTGGGCACCGCCACCCAGCCTCTGTGACTGGTTCCCTGCGGGCACGCTGGCTCAGTGTTGCCAGGCCTCCCAGTGTTTCTGAGAAAAACTGGAAATCCACATTTTTATGGGAAATCTCAAGTTTTAAGGGTTGGCTCACTTTTCTTCCACACACTGTGAAGGCCAAACACAACTTGCCTGTGGGCTATCAGTTTAAAATACCTGGAATAGTTGTTTGGAGCTCAGCTCTGGAGTTGGTCTTCCGGGCCTCACATCCTAGCTCTTCTTATTAACCGTGTTATCAAGATGTTTAATGTCTGTCTGTTTTTTAGCAGCTGGCCGGTACAGGGATAGAACCCTGGACCTTGGTGTTATCAGCACCACACTAACCAGCTGAGCTAACCAGCCAGCCCTTGAACTCCCAGTTATTTATTTATTTGATTTTATTAATTAATTAATTTATTATTATTTTTTTTTTTCCTTTTTGTCTTTTTTCGTGTCCGGCAACAGATTGCAACCCTCAGTGTTGCTCCCACACCTCGCTCAGCCAGTGAGCGGGAACCGGTCTGTATGTGGGATCCGAACCCTCGGTGGGAGCGCCACCGCGCTCCCAAGCGGTGCACTGTAGCAGTGCGCCACCGGGCCGGCCCTAATTAATTTATTTTTAAAAGATGACCAATAAGGGGATCTTAACCCTTGACTTGGTGTTGTCAGCACCACGCTCTCTCAAGTGAGCTAACCGGCCATCCCTATATGGGATCCGAACCCGTGGCCTTGGTGTTATCAGCACCGCACTCTCCCAAGTGAGCCACGGGCCAGCCCCTCCCAGTTATTTAATACCTCAGTTTCCTCATCTGTCAGTGGATACAATTTTAGCTACTTCTGAGGGTCACTGTGAGGATTAATGAGAAAACCTTGGAACCCAGAGCCTTGGACAAGTCACTTAACCTTTCCGTGATTCAGTTTCCACATTCTAAAGGATTGACAAGATGAATTCTGAGATCCCTCCGTTCACATTCATTGTGTGATTTGACAAACATTTATGGTGGGACCAGACTGTGCCAGGTAAATGCCAAGGACATGGAGAGGCCAGGGATAGAACCTGGGTCCTCAGCAGGCATTTGGCCAATGAGGACCTTCTGTGCAGTTTGGTGGGAATCCCTGCCCTTTTTTTCCAAATGTTAATTGAAGGAATTTTACCAAGAAATTGAATTGAATGTTGATATTTTAAACCTCAATTTCTCACAGATCATTATATTTCAGTATAATTTTTTATACATTGCTTTCTCGTGTATGGGTATATAAATTTGTTTCTTACTGAGGACATTAATATAATTTTTTTACTGTGGAATGACTGCAGGGAGGGGGGCTTTTAATATCTTAGCCTTAGGCTACCCCCTCACTCCCCACCGGCCCCCCACCCGCGCAGCCACTTTGTCAAAACTAAATTTTTTTATAAAATTGCTCTCCCCGAATTTGTGTGGGTGCCTCCTAATAAATTCACTCACTGCCTCGTTGATCCCTCCTCGTCACCAGGCGTGGGGTGCCTACCCTGGCGCTGTGGCTGGGGCCCCAGTCTCCTTCCAGTGGTTTTATCAAGTAATATGCCCACAACTTCCCCCCCAGAGACACATAAGACAAAGTGTGGCTCGGCCGAGGCCTTCAGGACCTGCTTTATTGAGTAGGTGGCCATTGCTTCGGTCCTTGCAAGGATGCAAGTGAACGCTTCGCCTGGGCCTCCACAGACCCCACCACCCACGCGCCCCGGCTCCCTTCCCCGACGCTGCCCTCCGCGGCCGGGTCACGAGGTTTGTGGACTGTGCTGGCCTAGAAAACCGCTTCCCGCCGCGACCGGAGCCGGCGTCGCTGTGAATGTCCCCCCCCACGGGGAAGGAAGTGGCGCTCGGGCTGTTTATTTTGGCACAGCCGGCGGTGGCCGAGCTGCGCCGGGGAGGGTGGGGGGCGCCGCAGAGCGCGAGGGCAGGCGGGTCCTGCGTGCCGCCCCTGGGCTGCTGGGGCTGGACGGCCAAGCCTGGGCGACCCCCGGTGCGGAAGAGCCGCGGGGAGAAGGCCTGGCGGGACCCGGGGGGGGCGGCGGGATCGGTCCTGACGGCGCTCGGCGGCTCCCCGCTTCATCCTGTAAGAGGGGCCCGGGAGAGGACAGGCCGAAGATACTGTGGTGCTTTGGTGTGAGGAGACAAAAGCCAGCGGGGCGTGAAACCAAACACCATTAAACCGCGACGGGGGAGGCCCAGGGGCCAGCCCCACCCAGCCCGCGCCGCCTCCAGGGGGTTGTGGGTGGGGAGGACCCCGGACGACAGCCTCAGGAAGGGTGACAGTCCTTTTTCCGAATTTGCACTGATTCCCACTCCCCACCACCCCAGTACATCCCCCGTCTCTTGCATTTGGTTGATGGAGGTGACATCCCAAATCTTAACCCACTCCCTGCCAGAGTTTGCTTTAGCATCTTCCGAGAACACAGGATGTTACGTTCCAGAACACAAGCATTTTAAAAAGAGAGAAAAGCATCTCTGGAAATGAGTGGCGGAGGAAGCCGCCGCAGCTGGCGCAAGAGACTACACGCATGCGTGTGACAAGGATGTTACGTTCCAGAACACAAGCATTTTAAAAAGAGAGAAAAGCATCTCTGGAAATGAGAGGCGGAGGAAGCCGCCGCAGCTGGCGCAAGAGACTACACGCATGCGTGTGACAGCCGCAGAGCCACCGTGGGGCTGTGTGTGTATGGCGGGCCTGCATGCTTTAAGCGGTGGGGGCACGCAGTGTAGCCTGGCTGGAGTAGAATGCCACTGGCGAGGAGGAGGGTGTGAAAAGCAGAGCGAAGCCCACCAGAGCGCAGGGATTGGGCAGGGGTATTGCACAGTTGGGCAGGGTATTGTATTAGGCATTGATATCAAGGGACTCCCCCACCATCCATGGAAGGGATGCCCCCCTCCCCAGGATCGAATGTGTGTGCATGTAAATGTCCCTAGCCAGGGGTGGTGCAGGGTGGGATTCTGGGTCCCCAGGGTTGGCCCCTTAGCAGGGCGGGGCTGGCAACTTTTGCTGACTCAGGGCCATTTCCAGGCCTGGCCTCAGGGCCAAGCAGCTCATTGAAAACAGCTGCTCCTCCTGGCTGGCGGCCCTGCCGGCGGCCTCTGGCTCTCCCTGGGATGACCCCTCGCCTCTGCATGGCCTGGGGAGGGGGCTGCGGGCGGAGATGCTCAGAGGCTGGAGGCCACCTTGCCATGCCCTGGGGTAGCAAATAGTGTCCGCCTCTAGGGCTCACCAGCTGGCTCCCAGTCCCCAGGTCTCCAAGATTAAGCCAGGTGGTCCCTGGGCTCCTAATTCCTGCCTGTGGCCTTTGCTCTTGTGGTTCCCCACTTGGAATAGCCTCCTTGTCCTCGTCTCTGCTTGCGCCTTTCGGGGTTTTGTTCAACATGCCTCTCATTCAACAGACATTTGTTGAGAATTTGCTGCATGCCAGGCACTGTGCTGGAATTAACTTCTCATCTGCTTCCCTCAGCAGTGATGTCTTCAACTTGTAATGGAGAGCAGCCACCTTATCCGAGGTCAGACCTCTGGCTGCTTCCGCTGCTGGGCTGAGTCTGGGAAAGCTGCAGGGACAGCTGAGAGGTTTGCCCTGGAGAGACAAACTGTTGTCAAGCCTTTGCGCTCAGCCTCGGCACTCCACCAAAGCATGGCATGTACCTTAAGGCAAACGGGAAGGGAAAGGAGGTCTCAGTGACCATCAGCAGGGAGGAAAGACAGGGCTTTCTCCACGTAGGCAAATTGCTTTAAAACCCTGCTGCTTTTTGAGCACAGAAATAAATTTCCTGGCTGATGACTTGATGTCTGAGAAGCAAGAAGTGTGGACTGCACATCAGAAAGATCCCTTTCACACTTCAGGAAAGCCCATTTCTATCCAACACCTTCACCCCCAACCAGGCAATATAAATTAGGTCTGTTTTGCACACTTGTCGATATGTGTTGCTTGTAACTTTTTCATGGATTGCTTCATGAGTTCTGCGTCTTCAGCTTCATTGTAAACAGTGTGAGGACAGAGCTCATGCTCTGATTCATTTTTAAGAATACTCTGATTCATTTTTAATTTCCCTGTAGTACCTAAGTACAATGTTTCATAATGCTTGTTGTCTGTGTGGGATGTAAAGAGAATGGGATGGTGTTCAGGACTGTGAGAATGGCTCTGGCCCCAAGACATAGGGCTGTGTATTATCAGGATCCTTTGACTTACAAGGGACAGAAACCCAATGCAAGCAAGCTCAGCAAAAAAGGGAACGTAGAAGCTCGTGTGGCTGCAAATGATCTTGAGCGATTTGCAGAATGGAAAGAAGAGCTGCAGGAAGTCAGGGACAGGACCTGGACAGAATGGGTACTGGTTGGGACTCAGGGATGGGGCCTGGATGGCATGGGGACTGGATGGGACTCAAGGACCGGGACTGGACATCCAGCACCACTAGGACTCACTTCCTTTCCTTCCATGTCTCTGCTCTGCTCAGCTCTGCCTCTGTATGTATTAATCCCTCATGGTAGGAAGCATGGCCATTGGCTGCCCCAGTTTAGCAATCTCAACAGAAAGAAAAGTGTGTATATTCCAGGTGAGTTTTCTGATCAGCCCTGTTTGAGTTATGTGCCCAATCCCTATGGTCCGGAGGATGATGCTGTCATTAGCCAAGAGTGAGCCTTGTGTCCACCCACATAACCAGAGGTGCATGATATACACTCACATGTTGAGTAACAATATGTTGGGCAACTACAGACCACATGCAGGATGGTGGCCCCACAAGGTAATAAAGGAGCTAAAAAAGTTCCTACAGCCTAGCGACATGGCAGCCATTGTAACGTCTTAGCACAATGCATTACTCATGTTTGTGGTGATGCTGATGTAAACCAACCTACTGCAAAATGTGTGGAGAAGGAGTGCCTGGCTTACCCATGGGGTGACCCTCCCAAAGGTAGCTCAGACCTTCAATACAGAAAGCCAAACATTTGACACATTAGGTCTGACTCCTAGTGAAAAAGTTGTTGTCTACTTTAACATTTTGCATTTTTAAATGATTTCCACCCACCCCCATAGCATTTAGCTAACACTCACTGAGTGCTTGCTGAGTACCAGCCACAATCCCTACCTATAATTTTCTTTTCATAACTTTGTGGGGACAAAAGTTGTTGTCTACTTTAACATTTTGCATTTTTAAATGATTTCCACCCACCCCCATAGCAGTTAGCTAACACTCACTGAGTGCTTGCTGAGTACCAGCCACAATCCCTACCTATAATTTTCTTTTCATAACTTTGTGGGGACAGCATTATTCTAATCCCCATTGAAGAGATGAGGAAAATGAGGCACAGAAAGACTTAGTGACATAATTAGAGGGTCCCTGGGCATGCAACTAGTGGCCGGTGTAGATAATAGGAAAATTCATTGCTGTTCCCTTTTGTGATACAAGGGTAGTTCAAAAAGTTTGTGGAAAAATGGAATTGAAAGAAAATATGAATCTTTCCATGAACTTTTTGAAGACCCCTCATACACTTTCACATAATGAAAACAGTGCGTTTCTCAGAACATATCCCCATCATTAAGTTATGCATGACTGTATATAGAAGAAGAAGGGGATGGGGGGTTTGCTGGGCGGACAAAAGCAAAGGCCAGAGAGTGCAGACGGCTCAGTGAGGTCAAGGATTCTGTTATCATATCTTCCATGTCGAGCCCTATGCCCTGCCAGACCATATGGCAATAAGAGCTGGGATCCTGTCTATATTGATCACCGTATGTACTTGGTGCCTAACAGCATGCCGGGCATCTATGAAATTCTCAGCATAATTGGGTGAATGAATGAATGAATCACATCCAGCCAGTGCTCAGTGCATAGCTCCCTGCCAGGCTTCATTCATTTATTCATTCACTGACCGAGTACATATTGGGCCACAGCTTGATACGTAGCACTGTGCTAGGCATGGTGTGATTGCCAGCAGAATACAGGAGGTCACCTTTGTCCTCGTGGAGGACAATCCCAAGATCCCCATGAGGGGCCCTGCACCCTCTAAGATGGGCATTTTCATTCACTCCCTGCCCTGACACCCGATGCTCCCAGGGATGTAGAGCGAGGCTTGAGGGTGAGTGAGGCTGGAGGGGCCTCCTCAGGATGGGGGGCACCCGGCCTCTGCACTGGGACCTCCCTCTGCCCTCTTTACAGGTGCTTGGTGAGAGTCTGGGCACACAGGACGCAGAGTCCGTTCTCCACATGCCTTTGCTCCCCTGCCTTTCCCCTTAGCTCTCTTGCTCCATTGGGCCCTGGAGAAATAGCCTCCTTTCTGTAAGGCTCAGGCCCACCCATCAACTTTGGGTGGAAAATGCTTTCCCAAGAGCCCCTTGGCCCACAGCCTGGCAGAATCCCCAGGCCCCACCTACGAGAATCCCCCTCAGCCTCTCCTCTGCTTTGTAGCTCTCTTCGGGCCTCTCTCTGCTCCTTGATTCTTCGTTCTTTTCTCATTTGCTGCCAGAGCAATTCTGTGATCTGTATTCTTCACCCTCTGCCTCTTCCGGAGCCTCAGTTTCTTCAGATCTCTGCCTTGATCGAGTCTCCTGGCCCCTGGGAGGCACAGAGCTCTCTCCAACACCCCAGGACACCTGGGATTTCACGGGCTTGTTTGCCCTCATTCCCTGCTGTGTCCCAACCCACAGTTCTTCTCTAACTGGATACAAACTTTGCAAGGGCAAGGACAGTGCTGTGATTTTCCTCGTGGCCCCAGGATTGTCTGGAACATGCCCTGCACATAGCAGGTGCTCCAGTAAGTTAGGTGGATTCGAACCCAGAACCTAGGACATCAGAGGGAGGAGGAGGCTCTAAGCCATGCCTTGTGACAAGAGGAAACTGAGGCCTTGAAAGGTACTGCAATTGGACATCCTAATCTGTTTCCCTTTCTGGGTCTCAGTTTCCTCATCTGTTAGGTGAGGGGAGATCGGCCTGACCCTGAGAGTGACCCTTGACAACTAACATGGACCTCTTCCGGACACTTCCTTTGCCATTTGTTATAACTGCTGCAGCCAGGCTGGAACTGATTTAGCACATGTGGGTTTTGGGCTGGGGAGGAGGGGCAGATACCGCTGGGCTGTTGCAGGCTCCTGTGAAGTTTTGGGCCTCATTTTCCAGTCCTATCTCTGCAAAGCATCTTTAAAAGCAAGCAACACTTTCTCCCTTTTCCGGTCCCAGGCCCTTTCCATACCCCCTGCCAAGGGCCACTTTCCATCACTACTGACTGTCCTTGCTGGAGTGGAGTTTCTGAGATCAAATACCCAGTTCTTAAAGGAAGCTTGGGCAGGGCCTGTATCAAGTCCTGGGGCTAGTTTATGGTTTCTGGAAGGTGATTGAAAGGTGTCTTAGTCTGTTTGGACTGCTATAAGAAAATACCATAAACAAGTGGCTTATAAACAGCAGAGATTTATTTCTCACAGTTTTGGAGGCTGGGAAGCCCAAGATCAAGGCACCTGCAGATTCCGTGCCTTGTGAGGACCTGTTTCCTCAGAGACAGCCATCTTTCACTATAACTTCACATGGTTGAAAGGGCAAGGGTCTCTCTGGGGCTTCTTTTATAAGTGCACTAATCCTATTCACAAGGGCTCTGCCATCATGACCTAAGCACCTCACAAAGGTCCCCATCTCCTGATACTGTCATCTTGGGGGTTGAATTTGGTGGAGGGGTTGTGGGGGTGGGACACAAACATTCAGTCCAGAGCAGAAAGGAAGGAGCAGGTTAAGGGCAGAGGACCCAGAGACAGGGGAGGATTAGCTGTGGCAGTCGCCCTAGTGGTCCTTCAGGAAGATCACCAGTGTCTTTCCCAGAGAGGAACCCCATCCAGGCGCTGTCCGAGGATAGAGTAACAGGATCCCTGCCCCACCAGCCCTTCCCCTGTGGTGTTTTGAGCACTAGTGATGGGGGCTGTGGGCACTGTGCTTTAGGAAAATTATTCTGGCAGCTGGGACAAGAAGCAGAAAGATAGGCTGACTGGTTGTGATCATTATCTAGGCATAAGATTCATTCATTTGTTCATTTTTTAAGCATTACTGTGTATTGGGCAGAGTTATAGGTGCCGGGAATACAGTGGTGGAGAAGACAGAGGAAGTCCTCAGAATCTTATGAATAAGACGGAGACAGAGAAAATAAACAACAGCAAGTCAGTGAGTTCTGGTTCTAGAAATGGCATGGTAGCTTGTATCAGTCTAATTCTGTGGCCAAGAATGCTTGTAGACTAAGGATAAACTATAAAATAGAGAGGTTTGAAGGCACTGGAGAGCAATTAAAACAAGACAGATGCAGAGAGGAAAAATAATTGAAAGAAAAAAGCAAACTAGGTGAGTGGCATATTGAATCAGCTTTTCTCCCTGAGCACACTGTCCAGTTTGAGGAGCTCAAACAGATAGTGACAGTTTTACTGATCTGCAAAAACAGAGGACAGAGTTTGGGGCTACCAGAAAGGCTAAACATTGAGAGGGAAAATGCTGGAAAGGAATGAGTCATAGAGATTCCTTCTACAAATCCTCCTCACATCATTGAGGACTCCTAAGCTGTGCATTTGCAGGGTGAATCTAAGCAGCCCAGCAAGAAACAGCACCTGGGAGGCAGGTGTTTCAGTTGCTGCTTGGTGCTGAGGAAACAGTTTGGAATTCAAATTCTACCAAGTTAGAGGGGCTTGATAATCACCTAAGGTTTTCTTTTGAAACCCCAGAGAGGCCTCACTTTATGATTAAATCCAAGGCTAAGAGCCACACCCTAAGACAAAAGGCAAAGCCCAAACAACCCCACCCTAGCAAAGTTGAAAACCAAGCCTCCGCAGGATCAAGGTGATCCACCGGTAATTTAACTGCCTGCCAGAACAAAACTGAACCTTCTTCATAGGAACATAAAAAAAAATCCAGATTCCCTGTAACATATCACCCACAATGTCTGATATACAATAAAAAGTCCAGTCTCCTTATAATATGATCAACAATGTCCAGTATATAATAAAAATTACTAGACATGTAGGCAGCAGGAAAAAGTGACCCATGAACAAGAGGAAAAATACTCAGTAGATGCAGACTCACAGATAAGATAACCCAGATATTGAAAAACAAAAACAAATAATAAATGCTGTGAAGAGAACTACAATCAAGAGATATGATGGAGAGTAACTGTGGTCACTTTAGATGGGGAGGCCGGGAAGGGCCTCTGTAAAACTGTGGGCTTTGCTTTTTTGAAGTGTGAAATGCCAGGGAGAGGAAATAGTGTGAAGGCCCTTGAGGCGAGAAAGAGCCAGGCCTGTTCAAAGAAGAGCAAGGAAGTCAGTGTGGCTCATAGTAAGGAGGCTGAATTTATTTGAAGAATGAATCACCTTTGAAGCAATTGAAGCAGGAGGGAGACTTACCTGATTTCTGTTGTTTACTTTCCTTTGAAGCGAGGCTGTCATTTCAAATATTTAAGAGCTAATTGCATTTCACTTTTTAGCTCTTTATGCATGTCTTTTACTCATTTTCTACTGCCATGTTGATATTTTTCTCATTATTTATTTATGTATTTTTGGTAGAACCTCTTTTTACATTAGAAATGACCTGTTTGCCTCTAATAAGTTACATATATTTTTGTCATTTGAATTTTGAATTTGCTTGTGGCATTTATCTTGCCTTAAAAAATTTTTCTTATGCCATGGAATTTGTCACTGTTTTCTTTATGACCTTCAACACTCCGATAATATTAAAAAACCTTTTTCTAGGACTGATTTACATCTTTAAAAGATCATTCTGGCTGTTCCATGGAAGGATGATAAGGCAAGCATGAAAAAAAAAAAAAAAAAAAAAAAAAAAAAGGTGTGAAATAGGTATTGGGGGGATGGTTAGTGGTTTGGGAAGATTTTAGAAGGAGTAAAAGATGGAACCAGTGAGGCTGAGGGGTAAGGGGGAAGAGTGAGAGACAAAATGCCCACAGGCCAGAGAAGGATTTTGGCAGAAAGCCACTGCTGTGTACCAGACTGAGGTTGCGGTTGCAGTGTGCTGTGTGATGTAAATGCCCCCACTGTTCCCCATGAGAACTTCAGAAAAGTATACAGTCCTTGCTGTGCCTTGTGGAACTGGGTTAGCTTTTGGGGGTGGGACAGGGGACAGAGTCCTGCCTCCAGGTAGGCCTGGGGCTAGAACAGAGGCTGGCCATCCAGGCTCTGCCTCATCTGGGCATGGAGGCACAGCACGGCCCTCACCCCCACCTCAAGGGTTGGTAGTAAGGACTGAGTGATTTAACACAAGAGAAGGCTCACAACCCAGCACTGGGCACCTGGTCTGTAAGCCACATCAGTCGTCAAGGGCAAGCCAGAAGAGCCCCTGCGATGGCTCATGTACTGCCTTCCCTTCCAGAACCCAACGTCTTCCTCATCTTCAGCCATGGACTTCAGGGCTGCCTGGAGGCCCAGGGTGGGCAGGTCAGAGTCACCCCAGGCTGCAATGCCAGTCTCCCTGCTCAGCGCTGGAAATGGGTCTCCCGAAACCGGCTCTTCAACCTGGGCGCCATGCAGTGTCTGGGCACAGGCTGGCCGGGCACCAACATCACAGCCTCCCTGGGCATGTATGAGTGTGACCGGGAGGCAGTGAATCTTCGGTGGCACTGTCGTACCCTGGGTGACCAGCTGTCCCTGCTCCTGGGGGCCCGCACCAGCAATGTGTCAAAGCCTGGCACCCTTGAGCGTGGTGACCAGACCCGCGGTGGCCAGTGGCGCATCTACGGCAGCGAGGAGGATCTGTGTGCTCTGCCCTACTATGGTGAGGGGGTGCTTGCAGGCGAGGGGTGGGGTCCCTGGTGTCCAGGGGACTGGAGCCATGGAGGGACAGACCCCAGGGACAAGGCCTCTGGCCTCTGTGGACACTTGGCAGTCACATCTTTAACTGTAATAGGAAGCATTTTTGAATAATTAAGGAAATTAACTTTAAAGCATTTAATTTTACTTTTTTAAAGATTTCAAAAATTAACACACAACTTGTAAAGACTTCAAACAGCACAAAAGTGTATAACATAATATTAAGTGAAAATTCCCTTCTCCCAGGCCCACTTTCTGGGGGGAGACCCCATGATAACCCCCCACAGGTGTCTTAATCCCTCTTTTGCAGGTGGTCAGTGGGGACCCGAGCCACCCAGTGAGGGGCCTCTTATGGTGGGCAGCTCCACGCTGGGGTCCTTTCCTGGAAGCCACCCTGAGTTCCAAGATGGAACTTTGGTGGGAGGCATAGAGCCTGGGGCTGGGTTAGCTGAGCAGGGATTCCACTGGACTCAGCCCTCTGTGGGCAACTTGAGTCCCCCTCACCCCGATGGATTTTGGACAGGCATTGGGGGAGCCCCTTCCCAGCCCTACGGGAGGTGAGGCAAGACCTCACCTCTCCCAGAAGGAGCCTTAAAGCCACTGTCTGGCGCCTTTGCCCCCCTTCCACTCTCTGCTGATCTCTGCCCACCCAAGCTCCCTGAGTTATAGATTTTCCCTGAGGGGTGAGGGGGTGGGCCACCTTGGGGTCCGCATGCCAAGGGCCTGGTTCCCCTCCCTGCAGAGGTCTACACCATCCAGGGGAACTCCCACGGGAAGCCGTGCACCATCCCCTTCAAATACGACAACCAGTGGTTCCATGGCTGTACCAGCACGGGCCGTGAGGATGGGCACCTGTGGTGTGCCACCACCCAGGACTATGGCAAAGACGAGCGCTGGGGCTTCTGTCCCATCAAGAGTGAGAGCCGGGTGGTGGGGGGACGGGGAGGCGCCTGGAGGGAGGCTGGTAATTCTGGGTTCAGGAACTGGGGAGGGACCTCGGTGTGGGCGGTGGGACTTTTCCAGACCGGAGAAGCTGTCCATCCTCTTACATGGAGCAGCCTGTGTGGGGTCTCTGCACTTCCTGAAAGACTCCCGTGTGGGCCCTGAAGGAAAAGGCTGGGGAGGGACCACTGGTTGTCGTGGCAGGTAATGACTGTGAGACCTTCTGGGACAAGGACCAGCTGACTGACAGCTGCTACCAGTTTAACTTCCAGTCCACGCTGTCGTGGAGGGAGGCCTGGGCCAGTTGCGAGCAGCAGGGGGCGGATCTGCTGAGCATCACCGAGATCCATGAGCAGACCTACATCAACGGTGAGGCTGGTCGGCTGGCCCCGTCCCGGGCTGGTCGGCTGGGGTCGGACCCACCCTAGGGGCAGGGCGGGGCCCCAGGAGCCTGAGACCTGCTCCCATCTTTGGAGGCCCCTGTGCCCTTTCTGCTGGGGGTCAGGGGGAATGTTGTTGGTGGGGGCAGGGCAAGTGGAGAGAATGGGAGGGCAAAGGATGGGACTCCCCCTTCTCTGGGTCCCCCTCTTGCCATCAGGGCTCCTCACGGGGTACAGCTCCACACTGTGGATTGGCCTGAATGACCTGGACACCAGCGGAGGCTGGCAGTGGTCGGACAACTCGCCCCTCAAGTATCTCAACTGGGAGAGTGGTGAGGCGCTGGTTGGGGGGCACAGGGTGGCAGAGGGCCCCCACAGGCACTTAGCCCCCTTTTTACCCCTCTCCCCTACCCTACTCCAGGCAGGCAATGGGGGGGAGGGGAGCACTACCCTTCCAGGACTGGGCCGCTCAAGCCCATGCAGTGCTTGGTGCCAATCAGGAGCTGCGGCCCCCTCCTCGGGCCTCGGTGGCTCTGGCCCCAGCTCCCAGACTGGAGAGTGGCCTGGATTGCGGCCTCCACTCACCCCTTCAGCCGCAGTTTTGGGCCATGAGCAGCGCAGCTAGCCGCCTGGCCAGGGAGGCCGGGCTGGAGCTGGTTGCTGGGTAGAGAGTTCAGCACCATGCGGGCCCGGGTGAGGATGCAATGAGGACCCTGCGGTGGAGCCGGAGCCAAGGCGGGGCCGGGCCTCTCGAGCTGGCTCAGGCTGCGCAGGGAGCAGAGGGAGTCGGGGTGGGGTGAGCAGGCCCCAGGAGCCACGGTGTGAGCATCTCTCCCCTGGGGTGCGGGATCCCTGTTCTCCCTGCAGATCAGCCCGACAACCCTAGCGAAGAGAACTGTGGGGTGATCCGCACCGAGTCATCCGGCGGCTGGCAGAACCGCGACTGCAGCATCGCGCTGCCCTATGTGTGCAAGAAGAAGCCCAACGCCACCGCCGCCCAGCCCACCCTGCCAGGTGAGCCGAGGTCTGGCCCGCAGGGTGGGGCGGGGGCTCATCCTGGCCACAGCCCCTGCCGGCCCAGCCTTTCCTCTCATCCTCCCTGTTCTTATTTAATTGTTCAACTAAAGTCTGAACAGACTGGAACGTGCCAGTTATTCATTCCGGGAACATTTGTTGAAAACTGTGTTAAATGCTGACAATACTCAGCAATACTCTGTGGAGACCACAGTCTACTGGAGGTCACAGACATCTCAACACACAATTCGAATATCCTGAGTTATAGGCCATTTTAGAAATGTGCTTAATAAGTGTCAGAGGGGACTAGAGAAAAAACTGATTAAGCTTCCAAGAATTAAGGAGGGTTTTATGGGAGTGACATTTGATTTAGGCCTTTCAAGTTGAATGTAAATTTAAAAGTCATGAAGAGGTGTGGGGGAAGGGCACTCCCTGGAGCAGGAGCTGCATGTGCAAAGGCATGAATGTAAATTTAAAAGTCATGAAGAGGTGTGGGGGAAGGGCACTCCCTGGAGCAGGAGCTGCATGTGCAAAGGCATGGAGGCACGGAGTCCTTAGCGGCTGTAGGGGATGGTGAGTATTGTAGTTTGGCTGGAATGTAGACTCTACTTAGACCAGCAGCACAGCATCACCCCCGAGCTTATTAGAATGCACTCCTCAAGGGTAAGGATCACCTTCCCGGCCAGCCAAAAAAAAGAAAAGAGAAATGCAGAGAAGCCCCTCCCCAGATTGATTGAATCAGAACCTGCGTTTAACAAGATCCCTGGGTGATTCATGTACAAGTACAGGTTGAGGAACACTGGCTTAGAGGGCATGGGAAAAAAGAGTTCAGAAAGGCAGGTTGCAGCCAGTCCCTGAAGGGTCTTGGCTGCTGGGCGAAGTTTGGGTGGGGCCAGGCAGGTTGTGGGGAGCCTTTGCAGGTTTTTAAGCCAGGGAGTGTCTTTCTCACATTTGTGATTCATAGAGGTAGCTCTGAGGTCTCATAGAGGAATTTGGGGCAATGGGCACGGCCGGCTTTGGGGACTGTGTCCCTTACTGGTGTGTGGCCTTCAGTAAGCAGCTCAGAGTCCTCACCTGAAAATTGAGAATAAACTTCACCCCCTTAACAGGGTTGTGAATAAGGCTGGAGATCTGTCCTGGAACAGAAGTCTCTGTAGGTGGCAGTGGATGGTGTTTTATCAGTGTAGGTTGGAGGGGTTACAGCTGTGGGGATGGCGATGAGGGGATTTTTACAAAGAAAATATGGCAAAACCAGAAAAATCACAAACCCCAGGAAGTAAAGAGCTTACAGAGCAAAACTGCTCCTGGCAATTGAAGTCTTGCCCAAGATTGAGCATTGTCGGCCACTGCTTTCTCCTCCCACCCCCTAGGGGGTCAGGAGCAGAGTCTTGAAATATCACAGCCAGGAGCATCTAGGGCCCCCCACCTCTAGCCGGAGGGAGCCTGGGGCGGGCACCAAGCCCAGGTCTGCCCAGAAGCAGCTTTCTTAAGGAAGGGAGACCCAGGGGGAGGGTTGGGCGGGGGCATGCCCAGCCCATTTGTGTCCCCTGGAGGGACTGGGCCCTGGGCCTTCCCAGTGTGGCTCTTGAGGGGACTCCTCCTCCGTGGCCTTGCGGACCTGCGGATGTCTGTGTCGTCGGATTTCCTCCCCTCACCCCAGCCCACATCTCTGCATGAGGCATATTCTAGCAGTTGTTCGGGCGAGCTCTGCCTTCCGGGTCTCATCACTTACGGCATGTCATGCACCAAGGCAGACGCCATCGTGCCCCGAAAGCACCCAATTTTCCTGGGCATCTCCATTTCCGGCGCTACCTCTCGGTTCTGAACAGCCGCTGAAATAGTGTTCTGCCTGGGGCGGCAGCCTCGGGCCTTAGCTCATTGGCCAACAAGAGATGATTGGCAGTTCCTGAGCCAAGGAGCGAGCCCGCCCAGGCTCTCAGCCCCACCCACCGCGCCGGGTCTCCGGGAAGAGCTGCGGCTGGAGCCCGGAGCGGTCTGCCCGGCGGAGCGGGTCCGCGCATCCCAGGCCCGGCGAAGCTTCGAGTGCGCACACGCTTTCCCGCCCGGCCCGGCAGAATCCTGCCCGAGCCTGGCACTGTGGGGGTTTGGTGAGGGCCTGTTCTCTCTTGCCAAGACCCGAGCGAGGGCTCGTTTGCCTCCGCTGCCCTCGGACCCCAATCCCTAGAGGGTGAACCTGGAAAGCACGCGAGGTGGGGGCAGGGAGGGCGGAACGGCCGGTTCTCAGCCCTGGGGCGCAGGGAGAGGAGTTGGGGGTAAGAGGAGGAGTCCCAGCCAGGGGATGTGGCCAGTCGGCAGTGACTGTGCACCCCGTGATGTTCCTGACCACCCGCCCACCACGGCCTCAGACCCCTGGTGGGCCCGCTGGGCCCCATTAGTGGGTCAAGGCCCCGTGTCCCTATTCCCTTCATCCAGGACTGCCCAAGCTAGCACAAAGTCGGTGCTCAATAAGTCTTATTTGAGAGAAATAACAAATAATAAATGATGGTTCCATTTATTAAGCAAGGTGGCCAGGAGCTAAGTTTGAATCCCATGGCAGGAAACCTCATTTATGGAACAAGAAACAGGCTCACGGGGTGAGCTGGTGTGTCCTGACTCTCCGCCCATCTCTTTCTGAGAGCTGCAGCCAGAGGGGCTGCCCTGTCCTGGGTGGAATCTTCCACCACCATTGGGTCTCTGGCCCTGGGCCTGCAGCAGCCCTGGAGAGTTTTCTTTTCAGCATCTCCCTGACCTGGTGGGGAGGGCTGATGTGTGGGATAGGTTTGGGGAGGAGGTGACTTGGAGGCACTGTCTGTGCTGACACCAGTGGGTTGGTGTCCAGACTGGGTGGATGGGCCTCTGATCAGTGGCCTTGTGGGTCTCTGCAGACAGGTGGGCCAACGTGAAGGTGGAGTGCGAGCCCAGCTGGCAGCCCTTCCAGGGTCACTGCTACCGCCTGCAGGCCGAGAAGCGCAGCTGGCAGGAGTCCAAAAAGGCGTGTCTGCGGGGTGGTGGCGACCTGCTCAGCATCCACAGCATGGCAGAGCTGGAGTTCATCACCAAGCAAATCAAGCAAGGTGAGAGGCTGCCTGTCCACACATCCGGGGAGGGCAGGGCCTCCCACCACCCATCCAGTCCTGCCCAGGAGGCTCAGAGAATGTCCCTTCCTCCCCTGCTGGTGGCTAAGGGTGATCTCTCATTGTCTTCTCTCCCCTCCTCTCCTGATGCACCCCCAGAGGTGGAGGAGCTATGGATCGGCCTCAACGATTTGAAACTTCAGATGAATTTTGAATGGTCTGATGGGAGCCTTGTGAGCTTTACCCACTGGCACCCCTTTGAGCCCAACAACTTCCGGGACAGCCTGGAGGACTGTGTCACCATCTGGGGCCCGGTGAGACCCCCCATCACCCCGCCCTCCTGGTGTTGCCCCAGCTAAAGGATATCCTACTATCAGTGCCTGCCCATGACACCCCCCCTAATTGTCCTCTTAGCAGTCCCCACATCCCCACCAATCCCTTCCCTTCCACATGGAAAAACTGCCAGGGCTTGAATCCCACCTCCACCCCCAAAGAGCTGAGTCATCTCGGGCAAGTTAGTAGAGGGTTGCCTGGCACATCTTGATCTCCTGCCAGCTGCTCTTCCCTGCCAGCAGGTGGCATCAGAACCCACACTATGTGGAGATTCTCCTGAAGCAGGCCTGCTCTCTGCCAGCCCTCGTCCCTTGTACCCTACCAGCCCAGGGTCCTGTCTTCCAAGAAATTATGGGGTTACAACTATTTGCCATGGTTTTGGCTTAGACATGGTGTGGGTAGGGAAGGAATTGATGTAGGGCTTCAAGCGGAGCTAAGAGACCCTTTAAAAAGGGACATAGCCATAGGGACAGATTGCCCATCCCAGGGACAGGTAGGACATTCTGCTGTCAGATACTGCAAATAGTGCCAGGGACTGTAGCGGCGGAGCCATTTGCCTTAGAGGATGCTATTTAAAAATTTAAAAGCAACTATTTATTGAGTGTCTACTAGGTGCCAGGCATTTTTCTGGTTGCTGTGATACACAAACACTTTTGCCTTCAGGATGGTGCTTAAAAGCAGACACTGCTGGCTGGGAAGCTGTGGGTACTGAGGGGGGCTAAGGACTAAATTCCTCTTCAGCTTCAGCAGCTGAGATTCGGGTCTGGGCACAATGGCCTCCACTCACCCTGGCTCTGTAGGTACTAGCTGGACACCTTGGGAATCCCATTTGTCTCTCCTGCTGTTGGTCACTCTAACGATCTTAGCCAGTTTATTTTTTGCTCTTTATAAACTGAGGTATAAATAATTTAAGAGAACACCTTTTCCCATTTAGAAGGTGCTTGTTAAAGTTTCCAGGCATTTGCACATCAACTGTTTGTGCTCTCATCAGCCCTGTGAGGCCTGTTGAGCTAATCCTGCTTCCCCATTGTGCAGCCTGGGACAGAGACAAGTCAGAACCACACAGCAAGTCAGAGGCAGGGCCAGGCCGAGAAACCAGGTTCGAAGAAGGGTTTGGGAGATTTGTGGGGAAGGGGCTGAGACTCTCCTGCATCTTGTGTCCTTAGGAAGGCCGCTGGAATGACAGTCCTTGTAACCAATCCTTGCCATCCATCTGCAAGAAAGCAGGCCAGCTGAGCCAGGGGGCCGCTGAGGAGGACCACGGCTGCCGCAAGGTGAGGGTGTTTCTGGAGCTGCCCTGGGTGGGGCCAGCCAGAGGGGTGGATGGAATCCTCACCCTGAGTCCTAAGCCCCCTCTCTGTGGGGAAGCCACTTCCTAGCAGCAGCAGAGGACAAGGAGGTGGGCACAGTCTGGGTGAGCGGAGGCTGCTGGGGGTAGGTGTGGCCTCTGTGCACCCCACTCTGGACCTGCTCCCCTCAACCCCACCCCCGGCTTGGCTGATACATGCCACACTTCTAAAACAGTGTGTGCTTGTCTGTCTCCTTTGGAGGAGTGAGGCTACTCTGGGTGGCCATGTGCCTCCCCGCTCCTTGTGTTCCCAGCCCCAGTGGGCTTCCAGAAGATGCTCAGGGAGGGAGGGAGGGGATTAAGGCAGGAATGGGTGAATAAACGAGTGGGGGAGTGAGTGTATGAGTGAGGGCACGGGTGGGTGACAGGCCCATCGCCCTCCTCCAGGCCCTCCCAGGCTCCCCTTCCATGGCCTCTATGTTAGTCCGTTTCTGTTGCTTAAAACAATATACCTGAAACTGGGTGATTTATAAAGAAAATGAAATTTATTGCTTATGGTTTCTGAGGCTAGAAAGTCCAGAGTCCAAGGAACACATCTGGTGAGGGCTTTCTTTGGTGGTGGCTTCAGCGATGGCAGGGTCTCACACTGCGAAATGGCAGAGCAGAGAGAGAGACAGACAGACTCTCCTCTTCTTTTAAAGTCCTCAGAACCACACCCCTGACCACCGTTTTTAATCCATTCACTACTGCAGGGTCCTACAATCCAATCACCTCTTCAAGCCTCTTCAAGGCTTTCAGTTACCATAACAGGATTTCTCACCCTGTGAACAGTCACCGTGGGGACTAAGTTTCTAATACATAAAACTTGGGGGACACAATTCAGGCTTCGATGAGTTTTGGGGGGACATAGTTCAATTCTCTACAGCCCCACAGCCAGCCGGGGCGTGAGTGGTGTGAACGGGTGCGGGGAGGTTGTTCATAAAGGACACTCTGTGGCCTTTTGGCCCCTCCCCCATCCCCTTGCTGCCAGTCTGGCTTCTCTGTTTTCCTTTGGATGAAGCCCCTTACCACACCCCGCTCCACCCGCATCCCAAACCCTCCCCTAAGGAGGAGCAGACAGGAGCCCAGCTGAGGAGTTTGGGGACCAGAATGATCAGGCCTGGCCCAGGGGCTCTGTCCCGGTTCTGTGAGGTGGAGGTTGGGGGTGGAGAGGAATTACTAATTGCCCTGGCACTGGCCTGCCTGGAATGTGTGTGTTGGGGGATGTTGCGTGGCCACAGTTAACACTCAGATCACCAGGGGTCTTAGCACAGCCCCTGCCAGGCATATGGGGCTTCCCCACCACACACACATCACCCCTGCTTCCCTTCTGCCCCGGCTCCTGCCAGCTGCTCGGAGTTGACACCGTGGCTACGGTGGTCTCTTCTCTGCAGCTTCTCTGCCCCTCCCTCCCACCCCCAGGCCGGGCACATCCTTCGCTGACTCCAGTTTTCCAGGCCCCTGAGGATTACCCAGCCCCTCCACATCCTGGCTACTGTCGCCAGCTTTTCAGCTCTGGTTTCCCAGCCAATTGGCAATTTCCCCACTGTGTCTCTTGGATTAAGTGCCCAGGAGAGGAGTCTGATGGGCCATTCATCTTTCACCCAGCCCCTCCACATCCTGGCTACTGTCGCCAGCTTTTCAGCTCTGGTTTCCCAGCCAATCGGCAATTTCCCCACTGTGTCTCTTGGATTAAGTGCCCAGGAGAGGAGTCTGATGGGCCATTCATCTTTTTGAGCCATGCCACCCTGGGGCCATGCCTCCACCCCTGGTCTGACAGTTGTGGGTAACGGTGGGGAGGGGGGAGTGGAGAGAGACCAGGTGCAGAACACAGCACAGGAACTGCCATCTCAGGGGTCAAACCAGTCCCCGCTGTCCTGTGCACACTCAGTGATGCCCCGATGGCATCCCTGCCCCAGGATTTGTGGACAAGGGTCCTCTCCACAGACATTCCTCTTCTGCCCACTCTCTTGAGCCAGGGTTGGACATGGCACAGCCCATCCTGCTACTGGCTGGGAGAGGACCAGGTGCCCTACAGTGAGGCCCGGCGCCTGTGCACTGACCACGGCTCTCAGCTGGTCACCATCACCAACAGGTACAGGAGGGGGTAGATGTCCTGACCAGCCCTTACCTATGTCCTGGCCTAATGTGGCCCTTCCACCAAACAGGGTAGCATCTTGCCAGCATGCCCAGGGGGACCTGGGGTCCTTTGAGCCTTACTGGCCTCCAGGGCCTTCTAAAAATCTTGTCACAAGAATAACTCTCATTTGTTAAGCGACCACGGTGTGGGGCAGGAGCAGGCTTAGATATGGGCTGGATGCCCAAGGAAACCTTGGCTGTGTCTGCTTTTCTCTGCTTTCTTCTCAGCAAGGCAAGGGGTGCAGAGAGTAGAAGGGGGAGCTGGGTGCTCTGTGAGTCAGCTGCAGGGCCTCCAGGGGTCCCCACTTCCCTGAGAAAGTTGTTGGCTGGGCGCAGCACCCAAGCTTCCAGGGCAGGGTGTCTGGCCTGTGGCCCGGGGAGTGGGGGGCGGGGTGTGAGCTCCCTGCCTTCACCAGCCTGTCTCCCGAAGGTTCGAGCAGGCCTTTGTCAGCAGCCTCATCTACAATTGGGAGGGCGAGTACTTCTGGACGGCCCTGCAGGACCTCAACGGCACTGGCTCCTTCTGCTGGCTCAGTGGGGATGAGGTCACGTACACCCACTGGAACCGGGACCAGCCTGGTGAGCCCCTCCCCACGGCACCCGCCAGTGCCCTTCTTTGACTTGCCCTGGTGAAGCTGGGAGGCCGATGGGGGATCTGCCCTGCCAGGACTGAGCCCCCGGGCTTCACAGTCCACTGATCACTTGTACAGCGTGGGGTAATGGTTAGGAGCACAGGCTCTGGAGCCACACTGCCAGGCTCAGACCCTGACTCTGCTCTTTACTAGGTGTGCCTCCTCGGAGCCTCAGTTTCCTCATCTGTCAAGTGAGGATAATGGTACCTTCCTCATAGGGTTGATGTGAGGCTTAAACATGCATAAAGTACTAATATATAGAAAGAATTAATATACATAACGTGCTTAGAATAGTGAGCATAGTACAAGTGCTTGCTGTTACTGTTATTTCCACTTCACATTCCTTATCTTTTTAACCCTTTTAATAACTTAATGAGGTCAATAATGAGACAGGCTCAGAAAGGTTAAGCAACTCGCCTAAGACCTCACAGCAAGTAAGCATAGAGCAAGGACTCTGCCTCCAGTCCCTTCCTCCTGCCTGGGCCCTGAACCCACGGACACAGCCAAGCTGGTTCCCAGTGTGAGGGCCGTGGTGGTGCCCTGCAGAGGTGTCAGAGAGGACGAGCCATGAGTCTTCCTCCTCAGCGTGTGGCTCTTCCTCCCTCCCTCAGGGTACAGCCGTGGGGGCTGTGTGGCCCTGGCCACGGGCAGCGCCATGGGGCTGTGGGAGGTGAAGAACTGCACCTCGTTCCGGGCTCGCTACATCTGCCGGCAGAGTCTGGGCACACCAGTGACGCCAGAGCTGCCGGGGCCAGACCCCACACCCAGCCTCACTGGCTCCTGTCCCCAGGGCTGGGCCTCGGACCCCAAACTCCGGTACTGCTATAAGGTAGGGCAGCCTGTTGTCATGTGGGGGAAGAAGGAGGGCAAGAGCAAAGAGGTGGCTCACCTGGGGGGTCCCAGTGGGGACAGCCATCATCCAGAGACACCACATTAGGTTGTAGACAGAGGTAATTTCTTGTCAGTGGAATTTGAGGCCTGGTGCATGTGAGGAATTGAAGGAGCCACAGAGATCATTGTTTTCAGAGGTTCCCAAATGTTGGAGCCAGCCTAGCTGTTCTTCAGAATCACCTGGGGACCCTGATTAAAATCTAGGCTGCCACTCTGGAGATCTGGATTCAGTGGGTCTGGGTGGGGCCTGGCAATCTGTATTTTTGAACCCTACCAGATTTGGGAGCCACTGACATAGTCCAAGTTCTTTTATTATGTGCAGAAATGGAAGCTTAGGAAGAGGGTTGGGAGATCTGGATTCAGTGGGTCTGGGTGGGGCCTGGCAATCTGTATTTTTGAACCCTACCAGGTTTGGGAGCCACTGACATAGTCCAAGTTCTTTTATTATGTGCAGAAATGGAAGCTTAGGAAGACGGTTAGGAAGCTTAGGAAGAGGGTTGCTCACAGCAAGCTGTGCCTCTGCTGGGATTAAAGCCCAGAACTCACCACTGGTTAGGGGATGGGACACGGGGGCACTGTCCAGGAGCTGACTGTGCCAGCTCCCTTCCCCTGGGGCTTATTCTCTGATGAGCAGGATTGTCCTTAGCTAGTCTGAGCCCCTTGTCCAGTGAGGCCCCAGCCCCCCTCCCCTGCTGTCATGGGTTGGGCAGCAGGGGCCCCCTGGGGAGGTGGGCCGATGGGGACAGCTTAAACAGTGGGACTCTGCTCCTGCAGGTGTTCAGCTCAGAACGGCTGCAGGACAAGAAGAGCTGGATCCAGGCCCAGGGGGCCTGTCAGGAGGTGGGGGCCCAGCTGCTGAGCCTGGCCAGCTATGAGGAGGAGCATTTTGTGGCTGATATGCTCAACAAGAATTTTGGGTAATAAGTCTGGGACAGGCCTGCCTGCACACGCATGGGTTTTGCTGGACATGGAACCAGGGTTGGGCAGAGTGCAGGTGACCCCAGTGAGGCCTGTCTGAGGGCTTGGAATGATGTGTGTAGCTGCTACTAGTGCCAGGAACATGCTGCTTCCCCTCAAGTATCCCTCATCCCCTGGAGTCTCTGGAGAACATATTGCTGTGATCCACTCACTCACAGGAGACTATGCTGCTCATCAGCATCATGGAGCCAGCAACGCCCCCCTTAGACTCACAAATTTTATATAAGTGACTCCCACCGCTTCTCCATTGCAAAATCTTCTACATGCAGATCCAAGTTGAGCATTTTCCCCCCACCTTATACCATCTCATAATAACCCATACTTCTCCATAAATAGTATTTCCTGAGGGATAGGAGAGGCTGCAACTGTGAGTACTTGCTCATGGG
>NW_007731213.1:0-477 GCF_000696425.1 Galeopterus variegatus
CGGAGAAACACAGAGAAGGAGGCAGAGACTGAGGCAGAGATTGGAGTGGAGCACAGTAACGCTGGCCACCCAGCAGGAGCTGGAAGAGGCAGGAAGGATTCTTCTCCCAGGCCTTCGGAGGTAGCGTGGCCCTGCCACACCTGGATCTCAGACTTCTGGCCTCCAGAACTGGAGAAAATACCTTTCTGTTGTTTTAAGTCCTCTAGTGTGTTACATCTGTTGCACATGTGTTAGGGCAGCCACAGGAAACACAGACCTCCTTCTACCAGATGGCAGAAGGCAAACCTGTCAATTCCAGGTAATTGGAGAAATTCACTTCTTCTGCACCAAAGGGTTCAGGTAGAGTCTGAGTGGGGGCAGCTGACCCATGCACATCCACCAGCATCTTTGGAGTGTCCCTGTCCTGCCTGACTCTTGGTCATTTGCTCACTGAGGCCATCTCTCATGCTGGACACCAGGGTTTTCCTACTGTTCCAT
>NW_007731213.1:1984-2668 GCF_000696425.1 Galeopterus variegatus
ATGTAAGCTGGACCATAAATAAAATACACTTCCATTAAGGGCCAGTTGAGGGATCATAGCTCTCACATTCTCCCCCATAGACCAGCCACAAAACTCAAGTTACAACGCGTTGATATCATCACCTCCGGGGGCTCCTTGGCCCAACATTTAAACCCTCAGTTCGCCCTGTGACAAAGCACAGAACCAGGGAGACAGAGGAGACTTCCGTGGCCAGTTTGGATCCCACGCCAGCAGACCTAGCCAGGTGCCTGTGTCACACAGGGAGGTCCCAGGATGGGGATGCCTCTTAGGAGAATCCTCACAGCATTTTAAACACAGCAGGGTTTACAGCCAGCCTGTGAGGCTCTCATCACAGGAGCCCCTGAAAGGACAGGAGAAGCTCCAATCCAAACTACGCTTGGAGAAAAATAAAATAAAATAAGGGAGATGCAGGGAAAGGACGTTTAGGAGGCCCTCCTGAGGTGGTGACTTTACAGCAGAGAGCTGAACAAGGTGAGAGAGCCCCAGGGAGACTATCCTAGGCAGGAGCAAAAGCACATGCAAAGGTCCTGGGGCAGCAGCAGAAACTTGGTCTTGTTAAATAAAAGTGATCGGAGACCGTTGCTTTGAGCTAAATTCCTACACTAGGCCCCAACAGACCAGACTATAAACCAAAATGCTGTCATCCCTGCTAAGATCCAGGTC
>NW_007731213.1:3875-19082 GCF_000696425.1 Galeopterus variegatus
CACCACTTCATATTTCAAATAAGCATTTCCAACCAGGCCCAAACAACTCCGTGCTCCCTGTACCCGCCCCCACGACCCCACCCGTCTCCACTCGGGAGGTTTCTGTATCTCAGTAACAAATCCACCACTCTTCCCCACCCTGGCCTTGAACCTGGTCACGCTACACCAGCCTCAGGGCCTTTGCTGTTCCCGCTTTGGGTTCTCAGATCCTTTGTCACTGAGCTGGGAGGACAGTTGGGAAAATAAAATTCGCTGATAAAACGCTTAGCCTGGGGCCTGGCTTACAGGAAACGCTGCATCAAGGGGAGCTATTGATTCTCTCCAATAAGTGGGCTTGAAGCTTCGTTTGCATTGCACTGGATTTAATATTGATGAAAACGTAATTAGTCCATATCTAAGCACTAAAGATCCCCACCCCCAGCCTGGGCAAAGTTAAAAATAATCAGACTTCTCACCAAACAATGCAACTTCTCGCCTCCCATCTCCTGCCCAAGTTCCGTCCTCAGACCCCCAAATCCCACGCCCTCCCAAATATCCCCGCCCCTGCCTGAACCCCAAACTACCTGAGGCTCTCTCTGCACGGCGCCCTTCCCGGCAGCGGGACCGCAAGGGTTAAGCGAAGGCTCGGGGCTCACTGACTGTGGGCCAGAGGCCTTGGCGAGCGGGCCAATCAGCGACGGCCGACAGAGCCCAAGCCCACGGGCCCACGTGCAGCTGCGGCTCCTTCATTGAGCAGCTTTTGAGCAGCTTCGGGGTCCAGGGGGCGGGGCCCGGCGGGTCAAATGGCCCTGGTCGGGACAGGAGGTGCTTCTTCTTGGCCTGAACTTGGCTGACCTTCGTAGCTTCTTCCTTTCTCCTCCGTCCTTAGGTAGGTGAGTTGGCAGCTGTATTTCCTGGAGGTGAAAGCCCTGCAGGGTGTCCGGGCTGGGGAGGACGCTGGAGGGGCGTCGAAGGGCAGAAGTGAGGTGCAGAGATCCTGGTGCCGCAGGAGTGACTGGCGTGGAGAGCTCTCTTTTGTCCTTTCTGCTCAATTCCACCGAATGCACCTGGCGAACTCTTACTCGTCCCTCAAAACCCCTTTCCCATGATGATCTCCCCGTGCTTTAGGAATTGTCTCAAAATGAAGGTTGAGCTTTGGCGACCTTCTCTGGGCTCCNCCCGTGCTTTAGGAATTGTCTCAAAATGAAGGTTGAGCTTTGGCGACCTTCTCTGGGCTCCTCCAGCCCACTGGGTGAGGCCTGTAAGACTCAGTCCTTTGTGGGTCCCCACCTCTTATCAGGGTAGCTGGAGGCACGATGGATGCATTTGGGATGTAGGCAATGCAGTGGGGTGCTGGCAGTCAGGGACGGTGGGCGGGAGCCTCCCAGGAGGGATGCCAACTTGGGTGGTGGAGAGGGGTTGCGTCTTTCGCTGGCACTGCCCTGCCTTCTACCCTCAGGACCTGCCATCTCCTTGTTAACTTTTAGAGTCTTTGGCTAAAGTCCTGGAGGCTACAGCCCGAAGATGACCTCTCTGGGCCAGCCCAGCCTCAGGGGCACCCTCAAAGAAACTTCGGTGAGGAGGAAGGCGTGGTATGGCTTTTGCCCCCAGGGAGCTCAGTCACCTGTATCCACGTGTAGAGTTGCAGGCCAGGCCTTGCAGCTGCAGGCAATAATCCATCACTGCCATACCGAGGGGCAGGTGGAAAGGCTTTTGAAAATTAAGGTTACTTTTTAAGATTAAGCTTACTTCCAGTCACGCAGGCGATACAACACCTGGACACACCATTTATTCNTCGCTGGCACTGCCCTGCCTTCTACCCTCAGGACCTGCCATCTCCTTGTTAACTTTTAGAGTCTTTGGCTAAAGTCCTGGAGGCTACAGCCCGAAGATGACCTCTCTGGGCCAGCCCAGCCTCAGGGGCACCCTCAAAGAAACTTCGGTGAGGAGGAAGGCGTGGTATGGCTTTTGCCCCCAGGGAGCTCAGTCACCTGTATCCACGTGTAGAGTTGCAGGCCAGGCCTTGCAGCTGCAGGCAATAATCCATCACTGCCATACCGAGGGGCAGGTGGAAAGGCTTTTGAAAATTAAGGTTACTTTTTAAGATTAAGCTTACTTCCAGTCACGCAGGCGATACAACACCTGGACACACCATTTATTCTGTTAATATTTTACAACCCTACCCCCTCCTGCAGAGGCTACTTCCCCTTCTTGCAGTTTAGGCCAGGGATGGGCAAACTTTCTGTAAGAGGCCAGATAGATGGTGAATATTACAGATGCTACGCCAAGGTGGGAAATGGAAGATACTCCTTAGATACTTAAATAACAAGAGAGGGCTGGCCAGTTGGCTCATGGGTTAGAGTGTGGTGCTGATAAAATCAAGGTCAAGGGTCAAGATCCCATCCCACACCAGGTTTTAAGGGGCCCCTCCCTACCCCATACAAGGCTGGTTACATCCCCGAGGGTTTCAGGTTGTATCTAATCTCTGGATGGGAAGGAAACCTGGGGGCTTGGATGTTTGGGAGGCAGGTGGGTTTTAAATATCCCTCCTATGACCTTTCCAGCTTTGTCCTGGAGTGTCTAAGAGTTCTCCAGCCCTGAATGATCAGGATACCCGGGATCAGCTCCTAAAGCAGTTCCCCAGGTGAGGGCAATTCCAGAGTGTCGCGATCCCTCTCTTAGGAGCCCAGGTGGGTGATCCAGAAGCCCTTGGCCCAAAACACAAGATCAGTAACAGAAAAGTCATACTGACGTGTAGAGTTGCAGGCCAGGCCTTGCAGCTGCAGGCAATAATCCATCACTGCCATACCGAGGGGCAGGTGGAAAGGCTTTTGAAAATTAAGGTTACTTTTTAAGATTAAGCTTACTTCCAGTCACGCAGGCGATACAACACCTGGACACACCATTTATTCCGTTAATATTTTACAACCCTACCCCCTCCTGCAGAGGCTACTTCCCCTTCTTGCAGTTTAGGCCAGGGATGGGCAAACTTTCTGTAAGAGGCCAGATAGATGGTGAATATTACAGATGCTACGCCAAGGTGGGAAATGGAAGATACTCCTTAGATACTTAAATAACAAGAGAGGGCTGGCCAGTTGGCTCATGGGTTAGAGTGTGGTGCTGATAAAATCAAGGTCAAGGGTCAAGATCCCATCCCACACCAGGTTTTAAGGGGCCCCTCCCTACCCCATACAAGGCTGGTTACATCCCCGAGGGTTTCAGGTTGTATCTAATCTCTGGATGGGAAGGAAACCTGGGGGCTTGGATGTTTGGGAGGCAGGTGGGTTTTAAATATCCCTCCTATGACCTTTCCAGCTTTGTCCTGGAGTGTCTAAGAGTTCTCCAGCCCTGAATGATCAGGATACCCGGGATCAGCTCCTAAAGCAGTTCCCCAGGTGAGGGCAATTCCAGAGTGTCGCGATCCCTCTCTTAGGAGCCCAGGTGGGTGATCCAGAAGCCCTTGGCCCAAAACACAAGATCAGTAACAGAAAAGTCATACTGAGCTTCAATCAAAAGGAGAACCCGGTAGTACCGATCCCAGCTTTTATTTAAAAGGGATTTAAATGAAGAAAGATTTTTCTTCTTCAGCATAAATGTTTCTTTTCTTTTTTTTTTAGTTTTTCTCATTGAGCTTTTTGACACCATCTTAAATTGTATCCCTGAAGCCCTGGGGTAGAGGGAGGCGCTCACTCAGATGAGGGGTCCTGACGTCGTGTGTCTTTCAGCCTCTGTTTCTTTCCCTTAGGTTTCCCCTTCATTTGACCGCTCAGTTGGAGGACATTTACCACTTGGTGAGCCAGACGGGACAGCCCCTACCAAGGGTGGAACAAGCTGTGACAAGCCACAGAAGGAGTCCCTGGGCCTTTCCTACTGAGCGTCACAGAAGTGCTCGGGGGCCTGGGAGGGGGTGGGGGGAGACACCCCTTCCTCTTATTTTGGCTTACTTTGGGCAAGCGACTGAACCCATTAAGCCAAGCTGCTTCATGGGAGTTTGGGAGTTTTTTTCTCCATTAGTACTACCTTTGCTGCGGAAACTAGAAATTGTGCATTTAAAGTAGGTGTTTACTTTAGTAATTAGGAGCCACAGTTAGTAATTAGGAGCCACAGTTGGTGGTTTAGGGATACAGCAGGTGACTTCAGCCCCCACCCACTCTAATGTACTGTCTTCCAGAACTTTCCAGGATGTTCTGTATCTACAGCATCCAAAACTGCACCCACTAGCCACCTGAGGCTGTTCAGCACTTGCCAATGCAGCCGGTGCAACTAAGGAACTGAATTTCTAACTTAATTTAAACAGGCACACTGCACTAGTGACCTCACTGGACGGGGCAGCTCTTGGGGGAGGAGAGACAAGTAAATAGAGAAATAAGATTCACAAAGACTAAAAGTGGGAGGTGGCGGGGATAAAAATGTGTTTAAAAAAAAAAAAAAAATTTTTAAGAGTAGAGGGCTGGATGGTTAGAGCACAGTGTTAACACCAAAATTCAGGATTCAATCCCAGTACAGGCCAGCTACAAAAAAAAAAAAAAAAAAAAGGGACCAGAGAGGTAGAGTAACTTCCCTGGGGTCACGCAGCCGGGGGTAAGCATGCAGCCCTCAAACCCTGACCCTTACCTGCTCTCAGGGCCCACTTCCCAGTGTGACTCCTGTGGTTCCATTGCAGCTCCAGAAGGTCCTGCACGATCTACAGGAGCATCACAGGCTGGTGAGTTCAAGGGTATGGCTGCCCTTCCCTAGAAGGCATTTGTGAGGGCAGGGAGGGGACAGGGCATTGTGGGCCTCAGGGAGGACTTGGGCTTTACCTCCCAGGGAGGTGGGAGCCATGGAGGGCTGTGGGCAGAGGAGGGACAGGACTTGGAACCCCTGAACCCCATGATAATAGTGGATCCTCCACATCTTGGAAGCACACCTCCATCCTTTCTCTGAGCCTCCTCAGGAAATGAGGTGGGTCCAGTCCTTCCTGGGTCCCTGCAGGTCAGTGGCTTCAGATAGGAAGGGCCTATGGTGTGCCAGGCACCGGGTTGCGATCTTCCTTGTGTCTGAGAGTTGTCAAGGCCCCAGATCACGTGTGAGCCGGGGGCAGGTCTGCACGGGGGGCCCAGGCTCCCAGCTGCCAGGCCAGGGCACTGGCCCAAGCTGACGTGCGTCTTCTATGCCTGCCTGTCCTCCTGCCACCTGGCCTCTTTCTCCCTGGTGCTGGCAGGACCTTCTGCTTCTGCCAGCTGTGACTGGCAGAGGGCCAGGGCCGTGTCTGCAGCTTAGCAGGGCCTGGGGTGGACAGCTCAGCAAGCAGGGTAAGGGGGGCCAGGAAACAGCCAGAACACCGTTATTCATTCAGTAGATACTTATCCATTCCTGCTTGCCAAAGACTGCTGTAGATGCCAGGGAAATAGAGAACACAGACAAGCTTCCCTGCACTTGGGGTGAGGGGAGCCTGGTAAACAGTGTGTTAGGTGGTGAGGGCTGGGCGAAGAATAGAGCAGCCCCACGGGGATTGGGGAACCAGGGTGAGCAGGGCTTGCAAGTTAGTGTGGTCAGGGAAGCCTTGCTGAGAAGGTGACCTGTGAGCCAATGCTTGAAGGAGATCAGAGGAGGTGTGGATGTCTGGGACAGGAAGGATGTTCCACACAGGGCACAGCACTTGCAAAAGTCCTGGGGCAGGACCGAGCCTGGCGTGTGGGAGAATCAGGGAGGAGCCCTGTGTGGCTGGAGCAGAGGAGGAGGGGAGGGCGGGTTAGGTTGTGCAGGGCCTAGGAGGGGTGGGCGGGTTAGGTTGTGCGGTTAGGGCCTGTGGGCTGCAGGGAGGACTCAGGCTGTTCACCTGAGGGAGGCGGGAGCTACAGAGGGCTGTGGGTGGAGGTGGGGAGTGGGCAGGAAAGGACCTGACTCCAGTGCTCACAGGCGCCCTCTGGCTGCTGTGGTGGGGACAGACAGGGAAGGTGGGAGATGAGGGCAGGAGCCAGGAGACCAGTTTGGATAGTTCAGGTTCATAGTTAAGGCTACAGATGCCATTGCTTAGTGGTAAGAAGTAGTGGAGTTGTGGATGTGTGGGGGGTGAGAGACCCCAGATGAGCCACTTTTGTGGCTGCTCAACCCAGGAGGGTCCCCACGGAGCCCCCACTGCAGGAGGCCCCCTGATTCCTACCAGCCAAGCCTGGCATGTGGTCCTGGCCAGCCCTCTTCCCTTCCACCTCCAGCTCCTGGTTTTCCCAGCCTCCTTCCTGTGCTTCTAAAATCCCAAGCAGCAGCAGCTTCTCCACGCAGCCCGCCTGCTCGCAACCCTCCCCTGGGAGGACCCGCCAGCCGGCAGAGGGGAGCCTTACTTTTCATGCTGAGCGCATTAAAGAGCCGGTAAATTGCGCATTAACGAGCCAGGGTGAATTGGAGAGGGCTCCCCTGGGTTTTGTGCGGCTGGGCTGGCTCGGCTGGGAGGCTGGGATTCATCACCGACCGGTCTAGGAGGCAGCCTCCAGGTTGAGGGCTCAGATGGAGCGTCCGAGCCCCTCCCTCCACTCTCCAGACAAGCAGGGGAGGGGCTAGGCAGATAAAACACTGTTTGGCTTCCCCGTTTCTCCCGGCCTTTGGCAAAGTGGCTTTGATTCTCTGGACCTCAATGTTCCCAATCTGCAAAATGGGAATACATGTTAAATAGAAAACTGACTGAGGTTAGCACTAAGGCTTCCTTTCTTTATTAATGATCTTCAGGGATCAGAACATTCTACGGTCTGGCTGTTCTCAGTTGGTTAGACGTTGGTTATAGCACTAAGGTCCAGGATTTGATATCCCTGTACTGGCAAGCTGCCAAAAAAATAAAGACAGACCCAGGTAATTCTGGGGAGTTCTTGGTGCCAGGAGCCCTCAAAAAAAAAAACTTGTTAGTCTTCAGAATGGTACTGAAAGCAGGGGAGGGATGTGATTTATCCCCCTTTTCTTATTTTTAATCAATTTGGCAGCTGGCAGGTAAGTGGATCTGAACCCTTGATCTTGGTGTTATCAGCACCACACTCTAACAGAGTGAGCTAACCAGCCAGCCCTACCCCCAGTTTTCAGATGAGAAAACTGGCTCAAGAGAATCCCCTTCCCTGAGTTTATTGCTTGTTCAAATATCCGGCTCCTGCCATTTGCAGCCTGTGTGCTCCAGGCTTCGGTGTGCTGGGTGCTGTGCTGGTGGGTAGAACTCCTTGCAGTGACATTCTCTGCTTGCATCGTCCACTACGGCAGCTGCTATCCCCTCGTGACTGACTGTTGAGTACCTGAAGTGTGGCTGTGGGGCTGGGGGATTGCATGGTTCATTTTATCAAGCTTTATGTTGAAATAGCCTTCTGTAGCTTGTAGCTGCTGTGCAGAAACAGCACGGTCCATGGAGAGGTTACATGCATCGGGTAAGTGCTATAGAAAGTGCCTGGGGATAGCAGGGGAGCATTTCAGTAGGTTTGAGAAGGACCTGCTGAGAAAGTGGCATTTGAGTAAAGTCCCAAAAGTGAAGGAAGGAGCCGTATGAATATGAGGAAGGGAAAGAATGTTCTAGAAAGAGAGCCAATTCAAAGGCCCTGATGAGGCATTGTGCGTGGTGTGTGAGACTAGGATAGCTGGGGTAAAGGGGAGAGGAGGAGGAGGTAAGGCCTTTGGGAACCTGCCCTCCCAAGTATGTGTCAATCCCATGAATAAATGTCCAATTAGGGTTCTCAAGAGACGGTACCTGACGTAGGAAAATCCAAAGTTGGGGAGGGGGCCTCATGAGGTCCGGGCAGTTTTCCCAAGGAAGCAAACTGAAGGACAAGGAGCTAGGCTGAAGGAGGTGGGAATGGGGCTGTACTGGGCACATTAACAGCATGTGCAAAGGTCCTGTGGTAAGGAAGAAGCATGTGGCACCAAAGGAACAGCCGGGCAGAGCAGCCCATGTGCATGGAAAAAAACAGCGATCAGGTCCCTAAGTCTCTTGCACAGCTGAAGGCCCGCAACATCCAATACCAATACCATGGCCATGCAAACACTTGAGACGGGCTGATCCAAATCACAATACGCTGTGGGGTACATTACACACTCAGCTTCGAAGACTGCACAGCCACAGAAAGAATGAAAATTAAGCTCAGTCTTTTCATGTGAGTTACACATTGAAATATTTTAGATATGTTTTCAATTAAATACACTTAGAATTAATGCAACCAATTTCTTCATACTTTTAATGTGACTACTAGAACATTTAAGTATGTGTGTGACTCCAGTTATACTTACCGGTTAGTGACTGGTCTAGGTTATTTATGTATGTACATAAGTCACCTTTTTGGGGGGTGTGACTGGCCATTAAAGGGATCCGAACCCTTGACCTTGTTATTACCAGCAGCATGCTCTAAAAACAAGCTAACTGGCTAGCCTAAGCTGACTTTTCTAATGTCAGATTTTTTGTTTGAAATTGATTCACTTTCTTTCTAATTATATATGATCATTACCATTGCTGAGAAAGGTTCACCCAAGTTCAAATTCTTGATCATTACCATTGGTGAGAAATGTTCATATAAGTAGATAATAAAAAAAGTCAGAATATTTTTATAACTGCTCAAAAATATGTGACAGTTGAAATTATATTTAAAGAATCATCCTTTTTTAAAAAATTGATGAATGTAATAGTAAATTTCTTGTAAAGATGAGAATGGATTTTGAATCTTGATGAACAAACATGCATTGTTAGGATAGTCATATTGCAGCTATGTTGAACACTACTAAAAGTGTAGTTAGCACTAATATATTTGCAGACAGAATTTGGTCCTCTGATTGCAGCTCCAATAAAAAGGAATGCCTATGTGGCTTTCCTACCACTGCTACCTGTATCTTGAGCTGTGCTATCTCCTCTTGAGGCTACTAAAGTTGATGTCCAACTTGACCTCTCCCACATGTACTCAAGAGAGGAATGAGTTCCATATGCTGCTGGGAAGGAGAAAGGCACACTTTCAGATCCACCCCTCTTAGATGACCCTCATAGGAGCACAGAGTAAAAATGTTTCTGATGACAACACTTACATATTTTTTGTTTTGGGAAACAGTTTTTTAATTTTGGACTCAGACCATGTAGCTTTCCTAAATAATATCATAAAGGGCCCCTCCCACTGTGCCCCAATTGTCCTATGCCATCTTTTCTCCCCTATGGGTAACCACTGGTTTCTTAGTATCTTTCCAAAGTTTAAGCAAATTAAAATACCTTTATCACACAGGGGGACATCTGTATACGTTCTTGCTACTTGAAGCCATTTTGAAATATCCCAAAAAGCAGCTGAGATTTCAACCCAGATCTGACTACTTTCTACTATATTATGATGGTGACTGGCCCATTATGATTAGGTTTTTGTGTTTTTTTTTTTCCCAACTTGTGCTGGGATTTGAACCCTTGACCTTGGTGTTAACAATACCACCCAATACCACACTATCCAAGTGAGCTAACTGGCCAGCCCCAGGACTAGACTGCGGAGGCTGGCTTCTGCATACTGAGAACTTGCTTTCTGTACTGAGGGCTTCGCTTTATCTCTAATCCTCCCCCAAACCTCCCTTTCGAGTCAGGCGATGTGTGCCCATTCTACAGATGGGGAAATGCCTTGCTGAGATTAGACCTTTAAGTGAGATAATGTTGAATTATCCTGCAAATGTCCCTCTAGGTAGAAAACTTTGTCCACGTCATAGAAACCGGCAGCCAGCTCCCAAGCGTCAAGTCCATGGAGGTAGGCTTCCTCAAGAAGGGAAGGGGGACAGGTTGGGGTGAGGTGCATGTCCTTGTCTCATGACCATGTCCCTGCAGTGCCAAGTGGGCCAGGCCTCACCTGGCAAACAAGCCCACCAGGACAGTCAAGAACCAGCCAGTCCTGAGTCACCCCAGCACGTGGCGGTTAAGACCCCACAGGAGTCAACCTTTGAAAACGTGACCGCGAGGTCATCTGACTGGCTCCAGCCACCCATCGCAGTGGATGACCAGCTAGAGACCGAGCTGTTTGGCTGGGACGAGGAGCCCCAGTTTTGGCAAGATGTCCTGACCGAGCACCTCTGGGAGGTTTACGCTGGTGACCACACTAAGGTGGAGGAGCCGAGATGCAGACACAGAGGTAAGTCTGCCATGGGGTGGGGTCCGGGGGCGGCCGTGGGCTGTGGCCAGGGGAAGCACACGAACCCTGCTGTTATGTCTCCCCCTCCCTTCCTGTTATAGTGACGGAGCAGGCACCGGGCCTGGTAAGTCAATACACATTGTCTGGACCCAGCGGGGGTGGGGTCTCGGGCGGGGCAGTTGTCCTGGCCGGGCCTCCCCATCCTGGGTCAGGGCGTCCGACTCCCGTGGGATCCCTCCATCTCCATCCGCTCTTGCCCACGGATGCCGCAGGAGGACTCGGGAGACAGCAGAGCAGCTCACTGTCTGCAGCCCGGACTATGCCCTGAGTCTCTGCAACTCTGCCTGGGCATCCCTGGGGTTTTCTGGTTCTCAGACCCTGGGCAGGTCAGCTGGTGTGACCAGATTCTTCCATTTCCCGTGGGCAGGAAAACAAGCCTCCAGGATCAGACTCGGGAGCAGAGACATATCCTGAAGATACCCTGAGTTCTTCCAGTGAGAGGGGACTGACTCCAGGGGGAAGGAGGGGAGGGGGAGGGGAGGGGACAGCCTGCCCTTAGGGTCCCGATGCAAGCTGCTCAGCCCCTGTTGTCCTGGCCTAGTCCCCAGCCTGCCTGAGACTGCCTCCAGCTCCCCTGAGGGTTCCCAAAAAGGGAGCACGATTCCACACACGGTCCAGGTGAGAGAAACCCGGGCCTGAGCTGGCACTGCCCTGTAAAGCCTGCCGGGGCGGGGCGAGATGGACACAGGTGGGTGGGCAGCTGAGATCTCACCCCCCTTGCAGGAGTCGGAGCCTGCTGGACGAGTCCGTCCGTCTCTGAAGCCCATGTAAGTGTCTGCAGGGTGGGTCAGAGAATCCCCTTCCTATGTGTGTCTGGTCCTCCCCAGCAGGTGGCGGGGACCAGGTTTGTCTCTTTCCCATCAGCGCTATGCCATCCTCTCACTGGAGCTGTGCGGTCTGGGTCGTGACGTTATGTTCACACGAACCCCACTGCCACTACTCCACATAACCAACCCTGGGTTCGAGAGATTGGGAGAAGAACCCCCTGTGGAGGGTGAGGGCAGTGGCTGGGAGAGCCCAGACGGGGGGGAGAAGCCCTCCTGGGGGAAGGGGCATAATCGTTAGGATCCCAGAGGATGAATAGGAGTTTTCCTTCAGGGCAAAGCATTCTAGGCAGAAGGGAGAACTATACGGATAAGGCAGAGGGAAGAATATTTGTGTTGGGGGGACATCGAGGGGATGTGGGGCTCACAGCAGGCCAGTGACTCCGAGGCCTCCCCTCTCAAGATCCTGGGACTCCGAGGACTTCGAAGACGACTGGCAGAGGCCGGATAGCTTGCTCCGGCAACCCAGGGAGCTGGCAGTCCCACTCAAGATAGAAAAGATGCGGGCGCTAAGACACGGGGAGCCCGTGCTCGCCACGGCCGTCAGCAGCTTCACGCAGCACGCCTTTACCTGCGGCAGGGGCGGCGTCAAGGTGTGGAGCCTGACTGGCCACGTGGCCGTGGACAGGCTCCCCGAGACCCACCTACCTGCACAGGTGAGGGGCAGGACTGGCCACGTGGGAGGCGGGAGAGCCACCTGCAGGGGTGGAAGGTCACGGTGACTCTGCCCATCCCAGACGCAGACCCGCGGGGCCTACCTGCGCACCTGCCTGCTGTCCTCGGACAGCAGAGCCCTCCTGACAGGTGGCCACGGCCTGGCCAGCGTGAGTGTGTGGGACCTGGCAGCACCCTCCGTGCATGTGAAGACTGAGCTGCCCTGTGAAGGTCTCACCTGCCAGACCCTGGCCCTCAACCTCGAGGACAACTTGGCCTTTGCCAGCTTCACCAGTGGCACAGTCAGGATCTGGGACCTGCGGGATCGGAGCGTGGTCAGGTGAGGCCCGGGGGTGGGCTGGGGCCGGGGTCCTGATTCCAGCATCTCATGATTACCTGTGCAAACCTTCCTACCTCACCCCGAGCCAGGGGTCCAGCCCTCTCAGCCGAAACCCCTTGCCTTGAACTTCAGAATGTCAAGGACGTCGATTCAAGTCTTGGCTGGGCTGTGTCCTTGCAGCTGAGTCACTGGACATTTTGGCTGCCTCAGTTCCCCACCCTGACAGGGTGTGGCAGCCCCAAACTCAAAGGATTCTTACAAGGGCGAAATCGTAGAGTAAAATGATCTATAGCGGTGTTCCCACCAGGCGATGGCAAGTGTGCAACACACCGTCCGCCCACCGCTGTCCCCGGACCTCGCGTAGACCCACTTCAAAGCTGGGGTAGACTGAGGGCGGGAAGGTCCAGGGTCACCTGGGTGAGGTGGCTGGAGAGCCCTGAGGCAGGCCTGGGATGTGTGATACTGGGATATTCTGTGTCCCGTTTTCCACCCAATGCTCCTACATCTGTTCCTTCAGGATGGGGATTTGGGGGTGATAGTGCTGTCCCCTCAGTGCACAGAATGTAACACATCAGTGACTGAAACGGGGTGAAGGAGACAGCTGGGCTAGTGGTGACTTGGGGCCAACCTCAAGAATCTCAGCCAGACCATGTCCTGACTGGTGTCTCTTGTGACCAGGGACCTCACCAGCCACCCAAATGGAGCCAAGAGCCTCACAGTCAAAAACCACAGCGTCTGGGCGGGAGGTCTGGACGCCTGTCTGCGGAGCTGGGACCTGAGGGCGGTCAAGGAGCCTCTAGAGTACCAATTCGAGTCACAGGTGTGGAGGCGGTGATGGGGCCAGGCAGCGGCCGGTCCTCGGGTGACAGAGTGAGGCCAGTCGGGCGGGGGTGGGTAGGGGAGTGGTCCCGAGTCTCCCGTGGTGCTGCGAGGACAGGGCGACCATCGGAAAGACCCTGCTGCTGCCCAGACAGTGTCGCACACTGCATCCTCTATCGTTGCTTAGGGCCTCCTCCAGTGACAACCCTATAGAGCAGGGAGGGAGGACCGTGCCCATTTTACAGACCTACAAACCAAGGCACAGACGGGTGAAGTTGCTTGCCTGGGGCCACGCAGCTGGGAAGCGGTCAGGCGACAGAGCCCCGGGGTGGGTCCTTGTGCTCCTGCCCGCCTCCTGGGCCAGGCTGGGACCCAACCAGTCTCCTCCCTGCCCCCCCCAGATCATGAGCCTGTCCCACAGCCCCCGGGAAGACTGGGTGCTGTTGGGCTCGGCCGACGGCCAGCAGTGGCTGCAACACACCAGCGGTGGCCCAAAGCGCGTGGCGGGGCGTAAGGACTTTACCATCCTCGGTCTCAAGTTCTCCCCCTCTGGTGAGTGGCACCTGGAGGGAGGTGGGGGCGGGCCTGTGACCCCACCCAGATCAACTCCCACCCGGTGCTGGCTCCCTGCCTGACCCTGTGGACACCCCAAAGCCCTGGGGCGGCCGCTGCTTTTTGCAGGGGCACGGGAGGGAGAGGTGTGCTTCCTGGGCCTGCCTGGCCTGAGTGGCCCAGCCCCTCGGTTGCTAGTGTCCCCTGAAACCAGGTGCTCTGTCTCCTCCCAGGGCAGTGGTGGGTGAGCGTGGGCATGGACGACATGGTCAGCGTCTACAGCATGCCCCGGGGGACACTGGTGTTCCAGGTACACGCTGGGCTGCCGGCGGGGTGCAGGGAGGTCTGAGCCCCAGGGGTACCAGGCTCAGACTGATGGGCAGGGAGGACGGGGGTGTACGAGCCCCTCACATGCACCCTCCTGCCAGGTACCCGAGACCACCTCTGTCATGTGCTGTGACGTGTCTTCCAACAACCGCCTGATTCTCACGGGCTCTGGTGACTATGCCTCCGTGTACCAGATCACCTACTGAGGGGCCTTGCCCCGGCCACCCCAGCTGTGGCTCCTTTTCTGTCTTTTCCCCCATGTGGGGCGCAGCGGTGGGGGGGAGTGGCTGGTGGGAGGGAGGGGTCTTCAGGGCACAGCAGGACTCAGCTGGGGGTGTGCGGCCTCTGCTCAGTCACGTCTAATAAAGCAACGGGAAAAAGCAGAACTGTGCGTCCTGCCTGCTAGAGGGGAGGGGCTGTCCCGTCCTGTCCATCTTAACATGGTGCGGAAGGACTGTCCAGCCTGGTGGCTGGGAGCCTTGGGTGCCCATGTCCTGAGAGTCCCATCAAAGCCACAGGCCCCGGTGTCAGTGGTGAATGGATCTGTGGGTCTCCCCCCACTGCACTGAGCTGAACCTGCCTCTCCGGTAAAGAGATGTTCGCCAACCACTTTCTTTGTGATTCCAGGGATGGGGTTCCAGGCCCTATCCAAGACATGTCCCATGAGACCACTGGCTCTCACAGCGGACACTGGGCATGTCTGGAGACATCTGTGATTGTCACAACTGGGATGCTCTTGGCATGGAGTGGGTGGAGGCCAGGGACGCTGCTCAGCACCTACAGTGCCCAGGACGGCCCCACCGTGGAGGATCCAGCCCCACATGTCCACATGCCAAGGCTGGGTCTGGCTCACACCAGCTTCCCTGGTTGCTGCTTCTCCCACACCCTCTGTAGGGCTCTGAAAAGACCGCTTGCTCATCCTGCCCCTTTCAGGCTACGTGGCTGGCCACTTAGCTCAATGGTTAGAGTGGTGCTGTGTCACCCAGGTCAAGGGCTTAGGCCCCCTCACCTGCACCAGGTGCTGTCTCCATATAGCATCTGCAGAAACCACCTGGGTGTGTCTTCTGTCCAGCTGGAACCTGCCCTCTCCCCATAGGGTTCTCAGCAGTGACCCTGTTCCCCCACCCCCGTGTTCAACATGGCAGCCCACAGGTTTTCCAGAACAGATCCCTCACCCACCCCCCACCCCCCACCCCAACTCTCCGTTCACAGAGTCCCCATGGGCTTCAGCCTCATCTGAGGCCCTCGGGCTACAGAACTTGGTGGTCTCCTGCTTTCCACCAGGCCAGCCCCCTCCTCACCTCTGAGCCTTTGCATATCCTGTTCCTAGGGAGCCACCCACCCCCCACCCCAACTCTCCGTTCAGAGTCCCCATGGGCTTCAGCCTCATCTGAGGCCCTCGGGCTACAGAACTTGGCGGTCTCCTGCTTTCCACCAGGCCAGCCCCCTCCTCACCTCTGAGCCTTTGCATATCCTGTTCCACGCTGCCCAGCACACTCTTCCCTTGACTCTTCAGAGTAACCCTTTCTCATCTTTTTTTTTTTTTTTTTTTTTTTTTTTTAAA
>NW_007731213.1:19168-22106 GCF_000696425.1 Galeopterus variegatus
TTTCCACCAGGCCAGCCCCCTCCTCACCTCTGAGCCTTTGCATATCCTGTTCCACCCTGCCCAGCACACTCTTCCCTTGACTCTTCAGAGTAACCCTTTCTCATCTTTTTTTTTTTTTTTTTTTTTTAAAGATGACCGGTAAGGGGATCTTAACCCTTGACTTGGTGTTGTCAGCACCACGCTCACCCAGTGAGCAAACCGGCCATCCCTATGTGGGATCCAAACCCGTGGCCTTGGTGTTATCAGCACCGCACTCTCCCGAGTGAGCCACGGGCCGGCCTTCCTTTTTTGTAAAATAGGGATATAACAGCAAAAGATTTAATTCCCTTCAAAAGGTTTTATTCCCATAAAGAGCTTAAAACACACCTAGTACACAGTCCATGAATGATATCATTATAATAATGGTGATGATCATTTATTATTCCCGGCTCCCTTTCTCATCCTTTAGCTCTCAGCTTACCTGTCACCTGGGCAGTGACATCGGCTGAGCCCCTCCCTGTGGGCCGGGCTCTCAGGAAGCATCTCTGGGTCTCAGGAAGTGCACCGTGCATAGCTATGTCGTCCACCCTGCCTCCCAGCTCCTGGTACTGAGGCCCTGTGTTGGGATGATTCTTTGTTTTATTTATGGCTGGCCAGGATGGGGGTGATGGAACCCTTGACCTGGGTGTTATCAGCACTGCACTCTAGCCATTGAACTTCCCGGCCAGCCTCCCTTACTAGACATGGGGGTTTCTGTTCAAAGAGCTGGCAGTGAAAGAGACGTGAAATTTGGGGCCAGAGCATTTCAAGGCAGTGGGCGATAGCATCTCACCTGCTGCGTGAGGCCCTGAAGGTCCACACCGAGGTGGCGACACTCCCTGCCTGTAGCCCCGAGTGGCCACCTGGAGCAGAGTCCTGCCTGCTGCTTGCTCGGGCAGGAGTGAGAAATGAAAACGTCTTGTATGGAACCAGCGAGACGTGGGGGCTGCTCGTGACAGCCTCAGCCAAGCTGTCCTGCCCGGCGCTGTGCTCTTGTCTTATGGTAGTGACCCTTCTCGCGGCGTGGGGGACGCTTCTGGCTTTTGTGCAGGATGAATTCTCACCCACACTCATGACCGCGAAGTGGCTCCCCTCAGTAGGGGTGCCCAACACAAGACAAAGGCAGTTGTGATATACATTTTATTTCCCCAAATCCCGCAGGGGAAGGTGTGGGGTGGCCAGAGCCGGGTGGGGTTCAGTGCTCACAGGCCTGGCTGGGGACGGGGTTGTGGAGTCTGTCCCCGATGCCCCTCCCCCAGGAGTCAGGCTGGGCATGCAGGAAGATGGTCTCAGTATACCACCTCGTACACAGTGGCCTTCTTGTCCCCTGAGCCTGTCACAATGTATTTGTTATTCCTGGAGATGTCACAGCTCAGGACCGAGGAAGATTCCTTGGACTGCCAATGGGGAGGAGGAGACGCAGAAAAAAGGAAGAGGCCACATGAGGCCCAGCTTGCCAACCTGTGCCCAGGGACGAGGGTGTGGCCAAGGCTGGGACAGAGCCAGGGCTCTCCTGGGGGCTGTGGGGCAGGGGGAAGATGGTGGCATGTTTTCTAGATGTAGGTACTTCGCAGCTAAACCTTTTTGGACAGGTGATCTGGCAAGAGCAGGGCCTCCATTCCCTGCACACCAAGAGATGGAACTGAAGTGCTGCCCTTGCCCAGGAAGCTCAGAGAGGGTGTGCACCTGGCTGAAGGTCACACAGCACAGGTGACAGCCAAAGCTCACAGCACGATGGACTAAGGGGTGTCAACCTTTGTAAAGAGCCTGACAGTAAATACTTGAGGCTTTGCCTGAAGTCAAAATAAAGTGTCACATATTCTATCCGTTATTTTTCACAACTCTTTAAAAATGGAAAAACTCCATGTCCATGAGGGTGGCTATAACAAAAAACACAGACGATAACAAGCATTGGTGATAATGTGCAGAACTTTTAAACCTTGTTCATTAATGGTGGGAATGGAAAATTTGGGGAAAAAAAGGGTTATCAGAGAATTGCAGTTTTTTTTTTCATCTTAACCATGGTAAGTGCACAGCTCGGTGGCATTAAGCACATTCACACGGCTGTGCAGCCATCACCACCATCATCTCCAGAACTTTCTCATCTTCCCAAACTGAAGCTCTGTCCCCATTAAAGATAGAAAAAAAAATGATTAAGATGGTACATTTTATGTATTTTACCACAACTAAAATTAAAAAACCATGGACTGTGGGCAGATGTGGACCTAGGGCTTTGCCAAGCCCTGCTTTGGTAGTTGGGTGGACGGGAGGCTGCAAGACCTTGGGGAGGGGTCAGGGCAGCAAGTGGGTGGCCCCAGGGGACAGGAGCGGGGACGTTCCCTATAACCGCATTGCAGCGACCTGGTGCACCTGGGCGCACGACGTCCTGCCAGGTACCTGGAAAATGCTGGCTCCGTAGGGCGTCCTCCAGGCATTCAGCAGGTTGTCCTTCCCGGTGCTCACGAACCACCGCCCTAGGAAGGAGAGCAGCAGAAGTTCCAGGAGGGAGGCCCTCAAGAAAGTCCAGGGCTGTGGGGGACGCGGTAAGGGCCGGGGCTCGACTCTCCCTTTCTTTCTGAGCATCTCACTCGCATTTAGGGAGTGGGAAGCTCCTTAGGTCGCTGGATCTCAATCCTTCCGCCCATTTTCCAGATGGCAAAGTCAAGGCTCTAAAGAGCTCCACCTGTCCCTCAAGAAGGGGCAGCCTCGGGATAAGGTTGCCATAGAAAACAGCCCACCCAGTGAAATCTGAATCTCATAAAACCCACAAATAGGGCTGGCTGGTTAATTCAGCTGGTTAGAGTGCTGCTTTGTAACATCAAGGTCAAGGGTTTGAATCCCTGTCCCATACAGAAGCCAAAAAATTTTGGGGCCGGCCCGGTGGCGCACTGGATAGTGCGCCGCTTGGGAAGCGCGGCGG
>NW_007731213.1:22912-35197 GCF_000696425.1 Galeopterus variegatus
TTTTTTTTTTTTTTTTTTTCCTTTTTTTCTCTTTTTTACTGACTGGTAACGGGATTGCAACCCTTGGTGTTGCGCCCGTACCGGGGACTGGCAACGGGATTGCAACCCTCGGTGTTGCGCCCGCACCACGCTCAGCCAGTGAGCGGGAACCGGTCTCCACATGGGATCCGAACCCTCGGCGGGAGCACCGCCACGCTTCCCAAGCGGCGCACTATCCAGTGCGCCACCGGGCCGGCCCCAAAAAATTTTTAAAAGGAAAAACCACAAATAATTTTTAGTACAGGTGTGTCTCATGAATTTCACTATTTGCTTTTTTTTTTTTTTTTCCTTTTTGTCTCTTTTTTACTGACTGGTAACGGGATTGCAACCCTTGGTGTTGCGCCCGTACCGGGGACTGGCAACGGGATTGCAACCCTCGGTGTTGCGCCCGCACCACGCTCAGCCAGTGAGCGGGAACCGGTCTCCACATGGGATCCGAACCCTCGGCGGGAGCACCGCCACACTCCCAAGCGGTGCACTCTCCAGTGCGCCACCGGGCCGGCCCACTATTTGCTTTTTAATATGTTTATTCTGTGCAATAGGTGGGATATACTTGCACTAACAAATTACTTGCTTTTTCATGTAAGGATGTCCCAGCAATATCTGGGATGTAGTTGTGCTAACAAATTATCTGCTTTTTACTATGAGTATGTCCCACACAGTGTTGGCCGGTTAGCTCAGGCAGTTACAGCACTACGTTGTGACACCAAAGTCAAGGGTTCGGATTCCCTATACCAGCCAGCTGCCAAAAAAAAAAAAAAGAAACGAAGAGGTCCAGCCAGTTAGCTCAGTTGGTTAGAGGGCAGCCTTGTAACACCACGAAATATCCAGGATATACATGTACTGACAAATGATTTACTGTTTACCTAAGATCCAAACGTAACTGGGCATCCTGGTTTTTGATTTTTGGGGGGCTAGGCCTGCCCGGTACCCTGGAGTCCCACCCCACCTTGGAGAAGACGCACCGCAGGAGGCAAACTTCAGGGACAGCACGCAGCTCTCGTGCAGGTGAAGCTGGTACTTCTCCGGCTTGCGGACGTGCAAAATCTCCACATTGCTGCTCTCCATGCCCACGGCCAGCCAGTCCTGGTTGGGGCAGTGGCCCAGGGAGAAAATCTGGGGGAAAAGAGAGAAGCAATGGGATCACAGAGCCCTTTGGATGTTGGGGGATGTCCCACGTCAGCCCCCACGGAGACAGGCAGCCAGTGTAGCGCCCAGGACGCAGCAGGCAAGGGCATGTCGATTTGTTAATATTAATCAGAATTACACAGGACCCCCGCAGCACACCCATTATCTGGCCTGAGCGCATCTCCATGCTGGGAGGGAGGTTGGAGGAGGCCATGACAAGCGAGTGGTGGAAACTGAGGCCATGTCTGCTCAAGGTCAGACAAGTCTGTCAAAGGCCAGGCCTGGGAGCCCAGACTTCTGACTCCCAGCTTGGAATCTTCCCCACTTGCCAACACTTCCTTTTGCTTAGATTTTTTTTTTTCCTTTTTGTCTTTTTTACTGACCGGCAACGGGATCGCAACCCTCGGTGTTGCGCCCGTACCGGGGACCGGCAACGGGATCGCAACCCTCGGTGTCGTGCCCACACCGCACTCAGCCAGTGAGCGGGAACCAGTCTCCACATGGGATCCGAACCCTTGGCGGGAGCGCCGCCGCGCTCCCAAGCGGTGCACTCTCCAGTGCGCCACTGGGCCGGCCATGCTTAGATTTTTTTTTTTTTTTAAATATTTTATTTGGGAAAAGTGCTTTTATAACAGGCAGCTGCAAAATACAGAGACCTTTGCAACAATTACTTGTTTCTGCTTAAAGGGAAAGAATGGGTGGAATCCCAGGCATCAAAGCGGCAGATGAACAAACCAGGAGCATCTCCGAGTTGTTTTCAGGAAACAGAGCAACAAAATTCACAGGTAAAATTTTGGATCAAAAAATTCTTCTGACAACTGAACTTCAGCTTCTCTCGTGGATTGCAACCCCCTCCATCCCCTTTAGTGGAAATGTGTGACCTATTACTGAAAAATTTTGGTTAGATTTGAAAGGATGCGGTGTCCTTGTCATTCTGTGCCCCACCCATCCTAGGCACAGAGAGGAATTAGACCCTGTTCCGCCCTAAACCTCTCGAAGTCTTACTAACAAATAAGACATGTACAGAAATAATCCCGAGTTTACAGAGGAGAGAAGACTGCAAGGTTTCAAATGCTCTTTCCTGGCCGTATACAGGTGTTCCTGTATAAACACAGGGCTGGGAACACCCAGTGGGACAGGAGATATGCACTATGGGATCCCCAGAAATGCACACAGCTCCCCTAAGCCTCAGGGTCACAGGATAGGCAGCTACGTCCACCTGCACTCCTGATTTCCCTAGCAAAGAAGTCCTCAAGCTACGGAGAAAAGCAGGATAAAAAACGAGCTTGGGGGGGCCGGCCCGTGGCTCACTTGGGTGAGCGCGGTGCTGATAACACCAAGTCAAGGGTTAAGATCCCCTTACCGGTCATCTTTTTAAAAAAATAAAAAGAGCTTGGGAGCCAGTTCTCCACAGGTTTCAAGGGGGTGGGAGGTGCAAATTGGAGATGGGTTTTGAAGGATGAGTAGGAGTTCACCACTTGGAGAAAAGGAAAGGTATTTCAGCCAGAAGGAACATAGATACAGAGGTCTCAAGGCGTCCCAGGGTACGGTCTGTGAGATGGACGCATGGGAACTCTGAATGACAGGCCGAGGAGCTTGCACCCTGCCCCCAAAGCAGTGAGAGGCTGAATCTGGGTTCATGGTACCTGAACACCAGCCCTAAGGAGTCCCCTGCTTTGTCCAGCCCCTTCACCACGTCCTTCACCCTGGACTCTCACACTGCCCTCAACAGAGATATCTCCAGGCCCAGCTCCTGCATCAGCCTCCACCTGTCCCCCGCAAGTCAGCAGCTCCCTCATGGAGAGTCCTCAGTGGGGGGGGTGGGGGGGGAGTCAGGAGCTCTCAATGGAGTCCAGAGGTTAAGGACTGGGAGAAGAAACCAGCTACACAAGGAAAGACAAGGAAATGGGGGAATGGCTGGACAAGAGCTGTGGGAAGATGATCTGAGGGTCTTAGTGGCCCCACAGCTTAACAGGAATCAGGTCTTTTGTGTTTCCCTGCGTCTTTGGAGAATTAATGAGGAAGGCCTGTGGATTTGTTCAGAAAGATGGACACAAATTGCAGATATCAGTCCTGTCCTGCATCAGGAAGTGGGTGCCTCTGGAGAGAGGAAGGGATGTTGGATTCCTGGAGCTTCCATCCCCCTCCCAGCAGACCCCGAGCAGCACCTGGGAGCTGAAGTCATGCTGCTGCAGCTGGCGGCCCTCCCGCAGGTCCCAGCAGCGCACAGTGTTGTCCAGGCCCCCAGTCCAGAGCCGGGTGCCGTAATCGGATATGTCGATACAGCTGGCACCATCCGTGTGGCCCTGGAACTGCCTAGAGAGAGAAGGGCCCACACGTCCATCCCGGAGTTGGGGCTGCTCCAGCATCCTCCCAGGCCACTCCTCCGCCCCCACTGCACAGAAGGCGGGCAGAGACTTGCCCAAGGTCACAGGGCACCCACCACCCACCTGACCATGGTCTGGTTCTGCAGGTCCCAGACCACAATGTTGCCATCGCTACAGCAGGAAAAGCAGACCTTGGCGTCAGGGCTGACCGCCAGCGCGTAGCAGGCAGGGGCAGAGGAGGTCAGCTCGGCCTTGATGCGTGGGGTGGGTGCTGCCAGGTCCCAAATGGACAAGGTGCTGGCCTCGCCACCCACGATCAGACTCCGGCCATCGGGCAGCAGCTTGCAGGAGCGAATGTAGTTGTCCCGGTTCTGGGGCCAGGAGGCAAGCGAGGGCTGCGGTTGGTTCTGGGCCACACATCTCCAGGACCCCAGCCCAATGTCAGGTCTCCCAAGCCCAAAGTAGCCCCACCCCGACTAGCTTGCAAGCCCTGCTCTGGTTTTATTTTAAGTCCCGCCCCTTTAGCCTATAAGCCCTTCCCCAGCCCTACCATAAGCTACATCCTTTTGACGTGCAAGCTCCACCCTTTGCCCTATAAACCCCACTCCCAGTTGGCCTGCAAGTCCTATCCCTGGTTGACCTGCAAGCCCCGCCCTGGTTTTACAGTACGCCCCACCTCCTTGGGCCTGCAAACCCCGCCCCTGGCCAAGAACCCCCGCCCCCTTAGCCTATAAATCCCACCCCAGTTCTACTATAAGCCACACCCCTTGGCCCTGCAGGCCCCGCCCCACCCTCACCAGGCAGTCCAGCTGGGCCACAGGCGTCTTGGCGCCGGGCTGGCCCACGTCCCACACCTTCACACAGCCTTTGCCACCCGTGTACACGTGCTGTGTGGAGCCACTGATGGTGACCGCGCAGACCACCTCTCCGTGTGCCAGCGTGTGCAGCTGCCGGGCATGTCGTGGGATGCCCGCGCCCACCAGCGCGTCCGAAGGAAAGGGGACCGGCTGCATCTGCCCGTCTGCAGACACGTGGAAGGAGTAGGCCCTGCAAGGGAGGTGGGGGCTTGACCCGGCCCTCGGGGGTCGGCCCTTCCGCACCCTCACCTTGGAGGGTAGGGAGGCACCTCGGTCCTGCCTGTGCCCTCTGATGCGTTTAGGAAAAGGTGACCACATGGCCACAGGTGACGTGGGGTGGTGAGCACATGGTACAAGGCATCTGGGTCGTGGCCTGGTGCCCGGTAAGCAGGCACTTAAATGCTTGTGGAGAGCTCCAGAGCTTCTAGAGAGGGCTGCCCAATCCTACCCCGGCCACATGCGGCCAGTTAAACTTAAATGAACTGAAATTAAATACATTTAAAATGTTCAGCTCCTCAGTTGCACTGGCCACATTTCAGGTGCTCAAAAGCCACAAGTGGCTGGTGGCAACCAGATCGAACAGCAGTAGGTCTAGAACATTCCTATCACTGCAGAAAATTCTATTGATACTTGGGGCCAGATCATTCTCTGTGGTGGAGCTGTCCGTCCTGGGCACTGCAGGCTGTGAGCAGCGTCCCCAGCCTCCACCCACTCCACACCAGGGCACCCCTTCTCCAGCTGTGTCACCCAAAAATGTCTCCAGACATCGCCTGGAGACATTTCCCCTGGGGGCGGGGAGGAGCCAAATCTACCCCCGTTGAGAACCTGTTGGCCTAGACTTTGCTCTTTAGGTCACTTTTTCCTCCAGGCTCCCCTGGGAACGCCAATGATCTAACAGAAGAGACTTTCTGGATCTGGAAGGGCAGAAGGAAACCCCAGCCTCCACCCCACACAATGTAAGCACCTCAAAGGAGCAGGAGACTGGGCCGGGGCCCCAGGCAGGGAGCCCCATTCTGGTACTCACGGCTTTCCCCCAGGGATGCTGGGCAGGGAGGCCGAGAGGGATGACCCTCGGAGATGTGGGTGTGACTCAAATGCCATCTGCCAAAATGCCAGAGAGGGGATCACAGGGCAGAGGGCTCAGGACTCTCCATCTGTTTATCAGCCCATCCCCAAGGAAGCAGAGATGCTCTCTTCTCTACCCATACTACAGATGGGAGAACTGAGGTTTTCACTTGAGTGATCCCCAAAATCTCTGTCCAGGGAATCCTACAATCCCAGGGTTGGTAGGATCCTGAAAAGTCCTCTGTCCAGTGCTCAGACTCATTCTAAAACAGGGGTCTACAAACTATAGCCACCGGGACGAATCCAGCCCACTGCCTGTTTTTATAAGTAACCTCCCAGGGCCCGGAGGCCCACTTAAAATACAGCTTAATTACAGCTGCTTTTTCCATAGTCACAGACGCGATTTGTATTAAGGTGGTGGGGCCACTGCGACCCTCAGATCGTCTTCCACACACACTTGTCCTCCCTTTCCTCCACCCACTTGTCTCTCCTTGTATAGTTGGTTTCTCCTCCTGGCCCCCAGTCCCTTGTCCCTGTGGACACTTCCCAGGGCCCACACCCTGAGGACTCACCATGGGCGAGCGTCCATACACCATAGAGCTGCTGACCTGGGGGGACAGGTGGAGGCTGACATAGGAGCTGGGCACGGAGAGGTCTCCGTTGAGGGTGCTGTGGGAGCCCAGACTGAAGGACGTGGTGAAGGGACTGGACAGAGTCAGGGGGCTCCTCAGGGCTAAACAAGAAGAGTCAAGGACAGGGCTTCAGACGCCCTCCCAGATCCTGCCTCCCACTGCCTTGGGAGCTGCCCGGCCTCTCACTCAGTGAACACTCTGGTCCCACATTGGCCACACCCCGGGACACCTTCAGACCTCCGCACACATTGTTCCTCGGGCCAACGTGCCTTTCCCTTTCCTTTAATTGGTGAACTCCTACTCACCCTTCAAAACCCAGACCCAGTGCCCATCGACATCTCAGGAACATCACTGAGCCTCCCCACCCCCAACCTCCAGCCTTGCCCACCTTGGGTCCCTCCTTCTACCCCAGCCTTGATCACACAAGGCTGGGAGTTTTGGGGTCTGGGTCCCTTCCCTCACCATCTAGAAACTCCTTGAGGGCGCACTTCAAGGCCGAGTTCTTTCGGGGGGCCCAGAACCAGCACAGGGCCTGGCCACAGACAGAAAACATGAACACTGTCACCCCCCAGATTACTAACGGGGAATCTGACTCTCAGAGAGGTTGGGCTCAGCAGGGCAGTGCCCAAGACTGGCCTGAAACCCAGGTCTGCCTGACTCCAAAGCTTGTCTTTCCAGTGTACTGGGCTGAAGCCCCCGAGTAAGTCACTTCCACTCTCTGGGCCTCAGTTTCCCTACCTGTCAAGCCGAGACAATGAGGCCCAGAGCGAGGCAGCATCATGAAAAGGGCCAAAGCTATGAAGGTCAGGGCTGGAATCCAAACCTCCTGCCTCCCCAAACCCTACCATTTCCTGGAAACTCCTGGAGAGGCCCACTCTGGCAGGCACCAGATGCAGGGTACTCACCGATACTATCTGTGGCAGGCGCTGGCTTGGCCGTGAGCTGGCAGAGGTGAGTGGCCGAGCTGGGCCCAGGGGTGGACGCGTCCTGCGGCGGGGAGGAGTCGCAGGACTTGGAGGCAGGAGTGCTGGTGGGAAGGTCGTTCTGCGGAGGAAGGGCAGGACTGAACGCCACCAGAACTTGGGGCAGTACACCTGAGACAGGTGGGTGCGCACAGGAGGTGCTTGCAGGTGTGCAGTATGCACGTGCCGGGGGGGTGAGCCCCACTTCCGGTCACCTGAGCAAGGGGACATGTGTGTCCGCACATATGGGGCACTTGGTGCAGTACACCTGAGACAGGTGGGTGCGCACAGGAGGTGCTTGCAGGTGTGCAGTATGCACGTGCCGGGGGGGGTGAGCCCCACTTCCGGTCACCTGAGCAAGGGGACATGTGTGTCCGCACATATGGGGATGCCAGGCAGGATGGGCGCGCAGGGTCTGTGCACAGGGCAGAACCGACACACACCTCCCTTATGGGAGCCGAGCGTGCACCCAATAAAGAGCATAGTGACGATAGGAATGGGGCTGGCCGGTGAGCTCAGCCGGTGAGAGTGTGGTGCTGACAACACCGAGGTACAGGGTTCGAGCCCTGGACCAGCCAGCCACCAAAAAAAAGAAACTGTCAAGATCCTTGGGGGACAACGTATTGGAAACTCTGGGATGGGCTCACGCAGCAGGAGACCCCACAGCTAAGGGATGAGCGCCTTGTCCCTGTGGGGAGGAGGGTGTCCCTCCCCAAAGGGAGACTCGAGGAAAGGGGCAGCCAGACCCCCATCTGGGAGCACGCTGTTATCTGGGCTTTACGTCCTCACCTCCTCTGCCTTTCGGGGAACTTTGCCTCCTCCTCTGGTGTCTGTCTCTCTTCCCATCGTGTAGTCACACAAACTGTGACAGCCACGCACACACACCCACAGGAAGGAGCGGAAGGGACAGCCGTGGGGTCAGGGAGGACTCGGGGAGGGAGGCTTCTCCAGCAGAACGGAGCTGCCCGATCCCCCCTGAAGGTCTCCCTGGAGTGGGAGGAGGGCACTTAAGAGGGAAGGGGAGCCCCAACCTCCTGCGGTTGCCATGACAACCAGCCGGGAGGGGAGGCCTAGAAACCGACATAGTCTTCCCAGGTAAGTGCAGGGCAGGGGTCCGGGGAAGATTTGGGGAGGGGGGTAACCACACATGGAGCTGAAATGCAAATGCCCAGGGGGTACTTTAGATGGTCTGTACACTTGGCACGAAAGGGCGGGAGATGCAATGGGACAGTTGCTCCTATATTATCTTTCCTTTCCGGGACAACGTCTCAGGTTGGAGCTGGTGAGTCTCTCAACGCCTCTGGAAGGCCCTAACACTTGCAGGCCTGGCATCCAGCCTGCTAGTCCCCGGTGCTGTAGCTTGGCTTTTCACCATGTTTATTTCCTTGGGATTTCCTATGTATTGCAAGACATACTTGGTTTCCATGTAAGGTGGTGCGTTGCCTTTTAATATTTATGTACAAAGTATATTTACAAAATTGCCTTTTATTTATTTTTTGGTGGCTGGCCGGTATGGGGATTCGAACCCTGGACCTTGGTGCTATCACACAGTGCTACAACCAGCTGAGCTGACCGGCTAGCCCCATCTTTTAGTATTTTTTTTAAGTTCAACAAAGTGAGTCGTTGACATAGGAAAAACTAACCAGCAAAGAAAATGACGAGGAAATGGTGGACAACACACCTGCCTGATTTCTTATCCTCCATGTCTAATGTGGTAGCATCTGTTTCTAGGCCCCCCAGATGAATAATGTGAGTTTCAAGTCCCTCCTCTACTCCTTACCAGTATGAGTTCCTTGGCTCTGGGGAGCGGTGAGCCAAGGCTAGAGGCCAAGGAGGCTGGACTGTCCACGTGTTCCCGACGGGCAGGGACGCAGATGGGCCCCTTTCCACCGGGAGTGGTAGCTGGGCTGGGGGGCTTGGAGGGTTGGTCCTGGGTTCAAGGAGGTGTCATTGGGTGGGGATGAAGTGAGAGGGGAAGGAGAGCCCCTCTCTATACTCCTCCCAATTCCCACCCCAACCTCTGGACCTACGACCCCCCCTTGGGAGGATTATGAAACCTCCAGGTGCCTCAGTTTACTCATCTGTAAAATGGGCTTAATAAGACCTACTCCATAAGCACACATAGCGACGATGATAGAAGGGCTTGGTTTTGGGCTGGCCGGTTAGCACACAGCCTTATCGCACAAAGGTCAGGGGTTCAGATCCCTTTACCAGCCAGCCCATTTAAAAAGGGCTCGGTTTTGTTTCTCCATTGGGCAGATGGGGAAAAGTGAGGCCAGAGACAGGGGAGTCGCTTCTGCCCTTTTTCAGGTTCTCTGGGCCTAAGTTTTCCCACCTGTGCTATGGAGAGGAGGGTGGCTGGAAGTGTCCAGGTGTCCCCCACTTCCTGGCCCCACAGTGTCCCCATCCCAGCCATCTCGCAGAGAGCAGGCCAGGATCCCCATTTCTTCTGGGCCTCCCCTTCCAGAAAACCCACCTCTTGTTCCAGGCCCAGAGGGAGTGGAGGCTGGACCCCCGGACTCACCTCGTCCACCACCAGATTGTAGTCACTCTCGTCCTCCTCACTGTCCTGGGGGGGGATGGGGAGAGAGCCCATCCTGGGCATGCCCCTGCCTCCACGCCCCCTGACACACTAGGGAGGGGAAGCAGGGCCTCGGGTTTGATTAGGATTCTCAAAGTCCAGCAGCCCATTTGCTGGGTTTGGAAGGGAGGCTGCAGGTGCCCGGTCCCAGGGAGGACCCAGGAGAGCTGGTGGGTCCCTCATGCAGAGGGGCGAAGGTGATGGAACTGAGTGTCCCTGAGCAACTCCCAGACCTCTGCGGGCCTCAGTTTACTCCCCTGTATGATGGGAGGGCCAGAGACCAGGAGGCAGCCTCACCTCCTTCTGCACTCTCGCCCCACTAAGTCGATCAATCTCTCAGGCCTGTCTGTCTCACCCATCTGTCTGCCCACCCCGCCCCCCATCCCACAGTCCCAGCTCAGACCTCATCCCCTCCCGCCCCTTCCTTGGGCTCCTGGCCTCCAGCCTTGCCCCTTCCAGGTAGCCCTTCAAGCTGTCCCCAGAGAGGTTTTCCTAAGACTTATCCGCACCTCTGCTCTACATCTTTCTATGGCTCCCTATTGCCCTGGAGAGGAAGACCAGCTTCCTGCTCCATTCACTGATGCAGACAACAGTATCCTGGGGACCCCAGCGGGGAGGGGGATGAGTGGGATGGAATATTGACACATGGGGCTGCCCTCAGGGACCCTCTAGTTTGGCTGGAATCCAAGGGAAGACCAAAAATTACAGCCTCAGGGCCGGCCCGTGGCTCACTCAGGAGAGTGTGGTGCTGATAACACCAAGGCCACGGGTTCGGATCCCATATAGGGATGGCCGGTTTGCTCACTTGGGAGAGCGTGGTGCTGACAACACCAAGTCAAGGGTTAAGATCCCCTTACTGGTCATCTTTGGAAAAAAAAAAAAATTGCAGCCTGGAAGCCAAATGTGCCCAGCAGGTGGGCTTTCTTTAACCCCTACCCCATGACCAGTTTTCTTTAAATGAAAATTAGATGCCACCATTTACAAAACAGGCTGTTATGTAGAAGGAAAGATTTAAAGCTTCTCTGAGAAACAGCAAGATCAGCCAACATTAAGCCCGCCAGTCAGCTGGGACCAGGTTGCAGCCTGTAGACGGGACGAGGGCCCCCGCTTTCACGCTGGCCCCTGGGGCGCTACAGTTTGAAGCTACAGGTGTGCAGCAATCTTGTAAAGAAAGGAGGTCCCAGCCCTCTGGGAGGAGGTCAGGGAAGGCTTCCTGCAGGAGACAGCATTTAGTGCCTTGACAGAGGAACTGGTTTCTGAGAGGCAGGGCGAGGAGGACTCTAGAGGGAGGAAATAGCCAGAGCAAGAGCCAGACGGTGGGGAACTGGCTGCATGGTCCGGAGGCTACTGACACGTAGAGCAAGCAAAGTTAAGCCTGGCACCACAGTGCTGATCAGACAGTGTTCCATGAGCAACAGGGAGCTAGGGAAGGCTCTGGAGGGAGAGAGTCACGGACAGAGCTGGGCCCTGGAAGGCTCCGAGAGGCCAGGCTGGGGGCCTGTCTGGGCCATGTCTGCCCACCCCTGCCCTCCGCTTGCCCCCCACTCACATAAGGTCCTGAAAGATCCTTGTCCTCTGCTCTCTGCTTCCCGTTGCCTCCTGGGCCACTCGGTCGTTCCTCTTCCACCAGACTCTCAGGGGGCGAAGGCGACGCACTCTGCGGAGAGACAGGGACCAGGTGAGAGGAAGCATCAGAGCCCTGGTCTCCCAGACTGCGTTTTGGTCCAGACAAGACGGAGGGTCCCCACCGCTGTGATTAGGGTCTGTACCTCAAGCTTCCCATCTGGAAAATGGGACCTTCCAAGGGCAGACTTGACGCTAAGTTCTTTTTTTTTTTTTTAATGATGACCGGTAAGGGGATCTTAACCCTTGACTTGGTGTTGTCAGCACCACGCTCTCCCAAGTGAGCAAACCGGCCATCCCTATATGGGATCCGAACCCGTGGCCTTGGTGTTATCAGCACCGCACTCTCCCGAGTGAGCCATAGGCCGGCCCTTGACGCTAAGTTCTTGACCTCACAGCAAGCTCCTAGGGGAGTGATGCTTAATTCCATTGTACAGACAGGGAAACTGAGACCCACGGAAAGTCAGGGCTGCTCAGCAAGTCAGAGATAGGCCTAGAAACCAGCCCACCAGACACCAGTGGCACAGCCCTTGAGGGTAGGAGACAGGCAGGGACCCCCAGGCAGGGCCAGGGCAAAGTCTGGGTGGACTGGCCTGAGTCACACACCTGGGATCAGCCCACCTATGTGATCCTCAGGCAGCTTTTTTCCTTCTCTGGGACTCAGTTTCCCCATCTGTACAAGAGTGCTCTCCAAGAAATGATTTTTCAAACATTTCAGTTGTGGAACCCTTTCTTCAAGTGAGATCCAGTCTCAAAGGCTGTTTTACCAAACAGGTAAGAGATCAAGCCTGGAAAGCTAGCTAAATGTACGCAAAGACCACCACATGAGGACTGAAAGCCCCATGCAGCAAGGCTGGCAGCGAGGAGGTAAAGCGTGCACAACCTCGGAATGGAAACCCACGTGGCCGTGTAAGAAGAAAGCAGAGACGTGATGACGTGGGAGGGCGCCCCCAATATATGATCGACATGAAAAAAGCAGGCTGCAAAATTGTATGAAGAGGGGCCGGCCTGTGGCTCACTCGGTAGAGTGCGGTGCTGATAACACCAAGGCCACGGGTTCGGATCCCATAT
>NW_007731213.1:35251-38692 GCF_000696425.1 Galeopterus variegatus
GCAAAGACCACCACATGAGGACTGAAAGCCCCATGCAGCAAGGCTGGCAGCGAGGAGGTAAGGCGTGCACAACCTCGGAATGGAAACCCACGTGGCCGTGTAAGAAGAAAGCAGAGACGTGATGACGTGGAAGGGCGCCCCCAATATACGATCGACATGAAAAAAGCAGGCTGCAAAATTGTATGAAGAGGGGCCGGCCTGTGGCTCACTCGGGAGAGTGCGGTGCTGATAACACCAAGGCCACGGGTTCGGATCCCATATAGGGATGGCCGGTTAGCTCACTGGGTGAGCGTGGTGCTGACAACACCAAGTCAAGGGTTAAGATCCCCTTACTGGTCATCTAGAAAAAAAAAAAAAATTGTATGAAGAGATGCAGATAAGAGTTTGCCTAGGTTCAAGTCCCAGCTTGGTTTCTCACTCGCTGTGTGACTTTGGGCATGTCCCTAAACCTCTCTGTGTGTCTCAGTTTCCTCATCTGTAAAATGGGGATAATTATAGTACCTACCTCCTAGGGTGGTTGCAAAGATACAAGGGGATATGGAATGCTTAGGCAGTGCCCCATGTACAGTAAGTGCTAACCATGAACTCTAGAGCAATAATCCCATTTTTGTACAAATAAATATAGAAACGCATATTATACAGCAGGGTTTTTCCACCTTGGCACTGTGGACACCGGGGCTGGGTCACTCTCTGGGGTGGGGCCATCCTGGGCACTGCAGGTTCTGAGCAGTGTCCCTGGCCTCCACCCACTCCATGCCAGGAACAGCCTGTCGTGACAACCAAAAATGTTCCCAGACATTGCCCAGTGTCCCCTGGGGGGCACGACTGCACATTTTAGAACTTCTGTTTTTTCTTTCTTTGATATCCAGGGATTACTTAATCCCAGTGCATTACTCCGTATGTGCACATGTGCGTAACATGCATTTCACAAGGAAGAGACCGGGAAGGAGACGCTCCAAATTGACAACGGGGTTCATCTTAGGAGAGACTAGGATGGGGGGGTGGTGAATACTAGGAAAAAGGGCAAGGAAATGTAGGAGGAGGTCAAATAGCGTCCCCCAAAATTTCATGTACACCGGGAACCTCAGGATGGGACCTTATTTATTTATTTATTTATTTTTATTTTTAAAAGATGACCGGTAAGGGGGTCTCCCTTGGCTTGGTGTTGTCAGCACCACGCTCAGCCAGTGAGCTAACTGGCCATCCCTATATGGGATCCGAACCCGCGGCCTTGGTGTTATCAGCACCACACTCTCCCGAGTGAGCCACGGGCCGGCCCTAGGATGGGTCCTTATTTGGAAATAATGTCTTTGCAGGTGTAATTAGCAAGTTATGATGAGGTCACACGGGAGTAGGGTAAGCCCTAAAGCCAATGGCTAGTGATCTTACAAGAAAGCCATACAGAGACACACAGAGAAGGCCACGAGAAAACGCAGGCAGGGAGCAGAGTGATGCGGTTAAAACCAAAGGACACCAGGACTGGGGCAGCACCAGACTGGAAGAGGCAAGGACGGATCCTCCCCTAGAGCTTTGGAGGGAGTGGGTCCCTGCTGACTTCTAACCTCCCAAACTATTAGAGAACGCATTTCTGTTGTTTTAAAGTCAGCTTATCTTAATTTGCTATAGCAGCCACAAGAAACGAATACAGTCCCTTTTCTATGTCATATCCATTCTATTCTCTGTATTGGAATTTGTTACTGCTAGCACGTACTTCAAAAAGTTCATGCAAGGCCCGGCCCGTGGCTCACTCGGGAGAGTGCGGTGCTGATAACACCAAGGCCACGGGTTCGGATCCCATATAGGGATGGCCGGTTCGCTCACTGGGTGAACGTGGTGCTGACGACACCAAGTCAAGGGTTAAGATCCCCTTACCGGTCATCTTTTTTAAAAAATTAAAAAATAAAAAAAATAAATAAATTACATACATGGGCCAGCCCATGGCTCACTCGGGAGAGTGTGGTGCTGATAACACCGAGGCCACGGGTTCAGACCCTATATAGGGATGGCCGGTTAGCTCACTGGGTGAACATGGTGCTGACAACACCAAGTCAAGGGTNTGGAGCTGCTGCTGCTAGAGGGGAGGAAGGATGGGCCAGGGGCGGGCGGGGGGCAGGCACCCAGCAGTGCCCCTGGCCCAAGAGGCGGACAGTGGGGACAGGGTTTGAGCAGAGGGCATAACCCCTGGGGCATCCGGGGTGGCCAGAGCCCAGGCCAGCTGCACGCCTGCTGCCCCCAGCTTTGGCACCTATGAGATGTCAGGGACCTGGGGTTGGGGGAGTCTCCCTAAGGCAGCCCAGGGGCCGGGAAGACTCACCCCAATGAGGCTGTTCAGTTCGCCCACGGTCACCTGCTTGGCCCGCTCCACAGCCTGGAGCACTTGCTGCTGATGCTGGGAGATGGGGACATAGGCAGAGGGTGCTCTGAGCCCCCATGCACCCTGGCAATGCCCGCTGGAGCCTGACCTGTCCCCTCTCACCCTTGTATCTGTCCCAGCACCTGTCACTTCTATTTGCTTTCTCTCCCTCTCTCCCTCCCTCTCCCTTTCCTTTGTAAACTATGGAATAAACACACGACATATAAGTGCAGTTCAAACTAATCGTTACAAATCAGGGTCTCTCCCCTGCGGGGCTATGGACATTCAGGGCTGGAACGTTCTCCGTGGCGGGGCGTCCTGGGCGCTGCAGGTGCTGAGTAGCGTCCCTGGCCTCCACCCACTCCATGCCAGGAGCTCCCCCAGTCGTGACAACCACACGTCTCCTGGGGGCAAAGCTGCCCCCAGTAGAAAACCACTGTTATAAACAAGCACCCAAGTACCAACCACCCAGGCCAAGAAATAGAAATTACCAGCTGCTAGAAGCCCCCTGGGCTCCCCCCATCATAACGCCTTCCTTTCTCCACCTTCATGACAATAATTTTTTTGTTTTTCTATATAATTTTACCACCTACGATTGCTTTTCTAAACCTGCTTGGATTTGTCCGTGTTGAACTATTTAACGGGCTTTCTCTGTGTTCTCTTTGGCGTCTGGCTTCTTTCACTCAACATAACGTTGCAAGCTTCCTGCATGATGTGGTGGGTGGGCCTATCCTGCTCAGCGCTCAGCGCCACACAATTCTCTGCCAGGATAAAAGCTTCTCTATCTGTGCTGTCCGATACAGAAGCCACTGGCCACGTGTGGCTACACAGCACTTGAAACGTGGCCGCTGCAACCAAACAACGGAATGTTTCATTTTATGGAATCTAAATGGATATAAATTTTTTTTTTTTTTGTCTTTTGTCTTTTTCCGTGTCCGGCAACGGATTGCAACCCTCAGTGTCGCCCCCGTACCGGACCCTCGTACCGCCCTCGTACCGCCCCCGTATCGCAACCCTCGGTGTTGCTCCCGCGCCTCGCTCAGCCAGTGAGCGGGAACCGGTCTGTATGTGGGATCCGAACCCTCGGG
>NW_007731213.1:39692-45362 GCF_000696425.1 Galeopterus variegatus
ATGGTGCTGACGACACCAAGTCAAGGGTTAAGATCTTCTTGCCGGTCCTCTTGAAAAAAACAAAATAAAGTAAACAAAAACAAAATAAAAAAATTAGGGCCGGCCGGGTGGCGCACTGGAGATGCGCTGCTTGAGAGCGTGGCAGCACTCCCGCCGAGGGTTCGGATACCATGTGGAAACCGGTTCCCGCTCACTGGCTGAGCGCGGTGCGGGCGCAACACCGAGGGTTGCGATCCCGTTACCGGTCAGTAAAAAAGACAAAAAGGAAAAAAAAATAAATTAAAAAATTAAAAATGCCATACATGGCTTGCGCTCTATCTGTGAGACGGCTCTCTCGTAGATGGTAATGTTGAATGGACAGTGGGTAAATGCATGGAAGGATGGGTGCCACACTCACGCCTTCATTATTCAATTATGGAAAAAAAAAGCTCAAGATTGAAAAATGTAAATAAATGAAACTCTAGCCTTATGGGCCTCTCCCACACAAAAAGGCTCCAGGCGACACAATTTGAAAATCGGGATTTGGGTCTCGTTATGAGACCCCATCAGCTCAAAACAACCCGCATCGGGCCCACGTGAATACAAAGCAAGCCTCGGATGCCCCTCAACTTACCCTACTCGGGGCTATCTCCGCTGGCAGATTGGGGGTGAGGGAAAGAGAGAGAGAGGAGAGAGAATGAGGGTTCATGTGGGTTTCACAGCCCATGGTGCTAGAGCATACAGCTCTCCACTCTAGAAAGCCCTCTTCCCAGCTCAGAATCGCCCTTATAGTGGATTGTCCCTTCGCCTCCCACCACCCCACAAAACAGAGAGGGGCAGTGACTTGCCCAAGGACACACAGCTCATTAGTGGCAAAGTTGAACCCCACAGCCCTGCAGCCGCTCCCACTTCGGGGAGTTTAGTGCTCAGGGCACATCCCCTGGGTCCTGCCAGTCCCTGGCCCCCCATACCCCCCTGCCAATGCCACCCCACACTGCCCACTCACCTCTAGAGCCCTCAGCCTCCACACCTGCGCGATCCTCCTTGGCAGCCACCGCTAGCTGAGCCTGGGCAGCCAGCGCTCCAGACAGGGCCAGCAACCCTGTGGCACTGCCGCCCACCAGCCCCGCGGGGCGAGGGGTGAGGGGCACAGGGGGGGCATGATGGGACAGCGGCTGGAGCTGCTGCTGCTAGAGGGGAGGAAGGATGGGCCAGGGGCGGGCGGGGGGCAGGCACCCAGCAGTGCCCCTGGCCCAAGAGGCGGACAGTGGGGACAGGGTTTGAGCAGAGGGCATAACCCCTGGGGCATCCGGGGTGGCCAGAGCCCAGGCCAGCTGCACGCCTGCTGCCCCCAGCTTTGGCACCTATGAGATGTCAGGGACCTGGGGTTGGGGGAGTCTCCCTAAGGCAGCCCAGGGGCCGGGAAGACTCACCCCAATGAGGCTGTTCAGTTCGCCCACGGTCACCTGCTTGGCCCGCTCCACAGCCTGGAGCACTTGCTGCTGATGCTGGGAGATGGGGACATAGGCAGAGGGTGCTCTGAGCCCCCATGCACCCTGGCAATGCCCGCTGGAGCCTGACCTGTCCCCTCTCACCCTTGTATCTGTCCCAGCACCTGTCACTTCTATTTGCTTTCTCTCCCTCTCTCCCTCCCTCTCCCTTTCCTTTGTAAACTATGGAATAAACACACGACATATAAGTGCAGTTCAAACTAATCGTTACAAATCAGGGTCTCTCCCCTGCGGGGCTATGGACATTCAGGGCTGGAACGTTCTCCGTGGCGGGGCGTCCTGGGCGCTGCAGGTGCTGAGTAGCGTCCCTGGCCTCCACCCACTCCATGCCAGGAGCTCCCCCAGTCATGACAACCACACATGTCTCCTGGGGGCAAAGCTGCCCCCAGTAGAAAACCACTGTTATAAACGAGCACCCAAGTACCAACCACCCAGGCCAAGAAATAGAAATTACCAGCTGCTAGAAGCCCCCTGGGCTCCCCCCATCATAACGCCTTCCTTTCTCCACCTTCATGACAATAATTTTTTTGTTTTTCTATATAATTTTACCACCTACGATTGCTTTTCTAAACCTGCTTGGATTTGTCCGTGTTGAACTATTTAACGGGCTTTCTCTGTGTTCTCTTTGGCGTCTGGCTTCTTTCACTCAACATAACGTTGCAAGCTTCCTGCATGATGTGGTGGGTGGGCCTATCCTGCTCAGCGCTCAGCGCCACACAATTCTCTGCCAGGATAAAAGCTTCTCTATCTGTGCTGTCCGATACAGAAGCCACTGGCCACGTGTGGCTACACAGCACTTGAAACGTGGCCGCTGCAACCAAACAACGGAATGTTTCATTTTATGGAATCTAAATGGATATAAATTTTTTTTTTTTTTGTCTTTTGTCTTTTTCCGTGTCCGGCAACGGATTGCAACCCTCAGTGTCGCCCCCGTACCGGACCCTCGTACCGCCCTCGTACCGCCCCCGTACCGGACCCTCGTACCGCCCTCGTACCGCCCCCGTACCGGACCCTCGTACCGCCCTCGTACCGCCCCCGTACCGGACCCTCGTACCGCCCTCGTACCGCCCCCGTACCGGACCCTCGTACCGCCCTCGTACCGCCCCCGTACCGGACCCTCGTACCGCCCTCGTACCGCCCCCGTACCGGACCCTCGTACCGCCCTCGTACCGCCCCCGTACCGGACCCTCGTACCGCCCTCGTACCGCCCCCGTACCGGACCCTCGTACCGCCCTCGTACCGCCCCCGTACCGGACCCTCGTACCGCCCTCGTACCGCCCCCGTACCGGACCCTCGTACCGCCCTCGTACCGCCCCCGTACCGGACCCTCGTACCGCCCTCGTACCGCCCCCGTACCGGACCCTCGTACCGCCCTCGTACCGCCCCCGTACCGGACCCTCGTACCGCCCTCGTACCGCCCCCGTACCGGACCCTCGTACCGCCCTCGTACCGCCCCCGTACCGGACCCTCGTACCGCCCTCGTACCGCCCCCGTACCGGACCCTCGTACCGCCCTCGTACCGCCCCCGTACCGGACCCTCGTACCGCCCTCGTACCGCCCCCGTACCGGACCCTCGTACCGCCCTCGTACCGCCCCCGTATCGCAACCCTCGGTGTTGCTCCCGCGCCTCGCTCAGCCAGTGAGCGGGAACCGGTCTGTATGTGGGATCCGAACCCTCGGGCGGGAGCGCCGCCGCGCTTCCCAAGCGGCGCACTGTAGCAGTGCGCCACCAGGCCGGCCCTAAATGGATATAAATTAAATTTAATAAATTTAAACATCAGTTAATATAAGTTTAAGTGGCCACACGTGGCTGTGACTACAGTATGGGGTAGCAAGAGTTGTAGCATATTCTTTTTTTTTTTTTTGGTGGCTGACCTTTGTGGGGATCTGAGCCCACGACCTTGATGTTATAACGCTGCACTCTAACCAACTGAGCTAACCTGCTGCCAGCCCGAGTTGTAGCATATTCTACTGCATGCCTCTTGTTTATCCGTGCTCCTGAGGATGGGCCTTCGGGCTGTTCCCATCGAGGAGGTGTCAGGATGCTGATATGAAGCTCCTGGACATGGTCACCTGTGTGTGAGTTTGTCTAGGACAGGGGTTGGCAGCCTTGTTCAATAAAGGGCCAGAGAGTAAAAATGTTCTGCCTTTGCAGGCCAGAGGGTCTCGGTCACTACTACTCAGCTCTGCCCTTGCAGTGGGAAAGCTGGTATAGACAAAATATACACAAATGTGAATGGCTGTGTGCCAATAAAATTTTATTTACAAAACAAGTGGAGGGTCGGATGTGGCCCTCAGGCTACAGACTGCTGATTTGCAGTCTAGAAGAATGGAGTTGCTGGGGCAGATATGTGTGCCTTTATTCACTATTTCCATAAGTCTTCTTACCTGCATTTCTTGAAGTTCTAGCCCTTTTCACCCTGGGCCACCTTGTCCCCACCCTTGGCTTCAGATGCCATCTCTACACTCTGCCTCTAGACAGGACCTCTCCCCATCCCAAGCTTCCAGAAACCTCAGACTCAGTGGGGTCCAAACCAAGTTGAGCATCTCCCCTCTGTGTTTGGTCCCCACAGCAGTGAAGGCCCTCCCAATTTACCCTCGTGTCTCTCTAGAGACAGAATGCTCCTGAGAGAAACAGGAAGAGCCAGTGCAAAGGTCCTGAGGCTGGAAGGAACTTGGGGCATTCTCACAAGAGCTAACTTTTTTTGTTAAGTCTCAATAAAGTGCTCAAACTATTTACTGCATATCTGTCTTAGTTCCATCTTCTTAAAATTGTTGTGGTCAAAAATTACAAAACAAAATTTACCACTTTAACCATTGCGAAGTCCACAATTCTGTGGCATTAAGCATATTCACATGGCTGTGCAGCCATCACCACCATCATCTCCAGAACTTTCTCATCTTCCCAACCAAAACTCTGTCCCCATTAAACACTCACCCCCATCCCCCTCCCCAGCCCCTGGCATCCCCCATTCTACTTTCTGCCTCTGTGGATCTGACGACTCTAGGGACCTCCTATGAGTGGAATCACATGACACCTGTTCTTTTGTGTCTGGTGTCTTTCACTGAGCGTGACAAAAGGGTCAACTTTTATTGGGCGATGACTAAGCACCTGGCATCACCCTCAGCCCTCTTCTTGCTCCTATAAGCTCCTCCAAACTTCACGACTGGGGCTGGCCGGTTAGCTCACTCGATTAGAGCCTGGTGCCGATAACACCAAGCTCACGGGTTCGGATCCCTGTACCAGCAAGCTGCCAAGACCCAAATAAATAAACTTCATGACTGATACAGAAACAGAGGCACAGAGAGATAAGTGTCTTGCCTGAGGCCACACAGCCAGGATTGGGACAGGACTGGGACAGGATGGGGACCCAGGCAGCCTGGACGCAGGGCTCGAGTGGGTCAGCTCTATGCCTTGTTACTGACCAAGCAGAGAAAAGCCCCCATCCTCAAGCTCAGCCAACATCTCCCTCCATCCCTGCAGCCCCTGCCCCAGCCAGAATTAAGTGCCTGAGGTGCCCACCCAGACCTACTCCCTCTAACCTTCCTCCAGCTCCCCCTGGACCCACTCACCTCCTGGGTCAGGAAGGGAATAATCTGCGCACAGATACCACTGAGGCGCTTCACGATCTCAGCCTGGCAGGAAGCAATGACACAGGTTTGGAAGAGGATGGAGATCCCAAATCCAGGCCCCCAACTCCCACACATAACAAGCATTTGCAAAGCTGAGGGGGAGAGGGGCTGTGGCCCGCAGGTGCAACAGGAAAACCGAGGCTACAGCCCAGGGTAGCCTGGAGCCCAGAAGACCAGGGCTGAGGTCCTGCGTGTCACAGACACACCGCACGCCACACACACACTGGATTCGCAGGCTGCCTCCACACAGACACCCAGCTCAGACACGGATACTTAAAGGTGTCGGGTGAGCATAAAGGAAGGGAGAGGGGCCTCCGCCGAATAGGAGTCCCAGGTTCTAGCCCTGGCTGCGTGTGGACACAGCCTCTCTCTGGGTGTCGTCTGCCATCTGGGCTGATCTGCTTCCCGGGGGTGCCCCAAAGAGGCCGAGTAGAGGAGAAGCTGTGTGGATGGGGAAGGGGGCCGTGGTAGGTCATGCCCCACCAGGAGGGCAAAACCAGGCTCCCAGGGCCTGGGCACTACCCCAGGTCCTCGACCCCATAAAGGG
>NW_007731213.1:45580-47795 GCF_000696425.1 Galeopterus variegatus
CCGAATAGGAGTCCCAGGTTCTAGCCCTGGCTGCGTGTGGACACAGCCTCTCTCTGGGTGTTGTCTGCCATCTGGGCTGATCTGCTTCCCGGGGTGCCCCAAAGAGGCTGAGTAGAGGAGAAGCTGTGTGGATGGGGAAGGGAGCCGTGGTAGGTCACGCCCCACCGGGAGGGCAAAACCAGGCTCCCAGGGCCTGGGCACTACCCCAGGTCCTCGACCCCATAAAGGGATCTACTGCATGCACCCATGGGACCACGCCACTCTCCAGGCAGTCGTGTAAGAATCAGCAGAGCCCAGGAAAGCATGCCAGAGCGGGCACCTCCAGGTACCCGTCACTCCCAGCCTACCCCCGTCTTCTTACCACCCACCTAGATGCCCTGAGAGGCTCCGCCCATTGATTCTAATATTCTGTTGGACAGAATCTAAGCGTCCATCAACCTCAGAACCTCGAGACCTCTCCCAACCCTTTAGAAATCATCGGTCAGTCTCAGGACCTCGGGGTTAATCTTGGACCACTGGAGTCAATTTCAGGACCTTTGGGTCTATCTCAGAACCTCGAAACCACACTCAGGAGCTTAGGGGAAGCCTCAGAACCTTCTGAGGCATCTCAGCACCTAGAGGTCAATCTTGGAACCTTGAGATCTATTTCAGAACCTTGAGACCACACCCAGAAGCTTGGGGACAGTCTCAGAACATTGTGATGCATCTCAGCACATAAGGGCCAAGGTCTATCTCAAGTCTGAGGTCTATTTCAGAAGCTTGGGAAATCTCAGAACTTTGTGTCTCACATCATACCACTGGGGTCAATCTGAGAGCCTTCAGGACAGTCACAAAATCTTCAGGTCAACCTCAGAACCTCACAGCATTGGGCAGTCTCAGAACCTTTAGAACAGCCACAGAATCCTGAGGTCTATCTTGGAGTGGTGGAGTCAGTCTGAACCCGGGAATCAAATTCAGGGCCTTGAGAACAACCTCAGAACCTTCTGGCCAATTCCACGAGGGTCAATCTCAGAACATTCAAAATAGCAACAGAGTCTCAGGGTCCATCACGAAGCCTCAGACTCTCAAGACTGAAAGAGACCTCTAAGACTGTCCCTCCAGCTCCTCCTAGGGCAGAAGTCACCTCCATGACTTCCCTGACCTGGCTGCCTAGCCTCTGCTATGAGCCCTCCTCCGTGGGGACACCCGGCCCCCGTCCACTGCCCACCTCTCTACTGGACGGCTGCAGCTGCTGGCCAATGTCTCCAAAAGTCCAGAATCGTTTTCCTTTCATGAGGCTGCAATCTGTCCCCCCGTCCCCAGATCAGCCCTCTGGGACCTCCACAGAGAATTAAGGACAAGACCCCTGTCCCTGGGTCTGTTCTGTTCCACAGTGAGCATGCTGGGTCCCACCCACAGCTTCCAGACCTCCCACCTCCATGAACACCCTTATGCACAACACAGGTACCTGCTTGTGCATTTCGATGTTGAGCCCGTAGGACATCTCGTAGTACTGCAAAGGAAACACCGATTGGGAAGACTGGGCATGTCTGGGGTGCCAGCGGATGTCCAGCTCTGCTGGGTGACGCTCTGGTCTTCCAAGAGCCCCCGACTGGGGGAATCGCAGCAGGACACAGAGCCCCCCCAGCCCTGTGGGGTCTGAGAAGAGGAGCCCAGAGCAAGACTCTGCCTGGAGGGGGCCTCTCTGCTCTCCCCAGATTGGCGGGGCAGGTAGGAGGTGCCCAGAGACCCTGGCCCCTCAGAGATGCCCACGAGGAGAGGACAAAGCCTCGTCTCCCAGTTCTCAACAGCGTGCAATCCCAGCCAACCCCACTAACAGATGGGGAAGATGAGGTTCAGAGACGGGCAGGGACTTGCCCCGGAGCAGCCTTTTCGCTCCCAACCAAGCCCTCCTTCTCAGTCCCCCAACCCTGGCACCATCACCCCCTCACCATGACATAATGTCTCTGCATTTCCGTCTTCTCACTGGCCAGCTTCTCACATTCCAGCTTGAGACTGGGAGAGAGAGGGCATCCCACGCCCCGTGTGGGCCAGTTTCCCAAAGTGACCAGCTGGGTGTCCCCCTCCTCACTTCCTCACACACCTCCCCCACCTCCCTGGCCCAGTCCCTCCCACCCCTTCCCCAGGCTCCAACTGCCCCAGCACTCACTGTCACCCCTCCCCACCCCACCCCGTCTCACCCACCTGGGGACCCTCCCCTCGCCCCCTCGGCAGC
>NW_007731213.1:48795-57511 GCF_000696425.1 Galeopterus variegatus
AACCAATCGTTCCCGCTATTGATTTTCATAACCACCTGAAGAAGTTAGAAAAGTAGGCAGTGTCCCCATTTTGCAGATGAAAAGCTAAAGCTCAGAACAGGTAAATGATTTGCCCAAAGCCACACAATGAGGAGCCAACATCCCGTTTTTTCACTTTTCATCTGCTACTTTTCTCTGAGCCTGGCTACCTTTCAGACACAGTTTGATGCAAATCCCAGCTGCACCACTTATCACTGTGTGACTTTGGGTAAATGAGTTCACCTCTCTGAGCTTCAGTTTCCTCATCTGTGAAATGGAGAGAATAATTGTACATCATTCTTTTAGGATTGTGGGAAATGAAAAGATATCTTTTAAACAAGAAAATAAGATGGATGTGTTTTTAAAACTAGCATTGTAAGATCATTGAGTGCATAGCTAAGTACTAAATAAATAATAGTCATGGCTGTTTGGGGGCATAGAGACACGGACTAAAAGCCAAGCTCCACTTCTTAGAGTTGTGTGGGCTTTGGAAACTCATTTCTCCTCTCTGGGACTCTGTCCTCATCTGCAAAATGGATATAACCAGAAGACCCACCACATAGGGCTGTTAGGAGCCCTTAACAGAGTGCCTGGCCTATAGAAGGTCCTCAATGCACAGTAGCTAATAATCACGTATGAAGAAATAATTATAACATTCAGTACTGGCAATCTGATAAACAGAAAAGGCCTTGGTGAAGTGCCCAGGCTAAGGACTTTGAAAAAAACCCTTCCACCCATGGAACGGAAAAGCTAAAGGGAGCCAGAGTTCAAAAATGGAAGATGGAGCAGCTGTTTGGGAGCCCCCAGAGGCAATTTCACCTTGACTCCCCCCCCCGGCGCCCGGCGGGGATCTGGGCCACCACCCCCGCAGAATCCCCCTGTCCCCTTACCGCCCCCGCCTCTGACCATTGACCAGTGGGGAAACTGAGGCTCGCCGCCGGTCCCACCAACAGTGTCCCCACACCCTCCTGGGGGGACGGGAAGCGAAAGCCAGTAAACAAATCAACAGCTAGTTGTCCTCGGTAGGCAGTCGCTTGGTGGGGAGGGGGGCCAGTGTGGGGTCAGAGATGGCTCTTCTGAGCAAGTGACATTGGGCTCAGATTGAAGGGTCAGGAGGAAGCAGCCTTGCCAAGCGCTGGCAGGGAAACCTGGCCTGGACAAACACCCCGACGAGGGACGGGGCTGGGGACAGCCAGGCTCCATCACCTTTGCTCAGGCCAGGCCCTTGCCCTCTGCGGGCCTCAGGATTGTCCTCTGTAAAGTGGCAGGGGTAGGGGCTCTTTTTCAATGAGCTGGTGCATGAACGGCCCTCAGCCTGCCCCTGCAAGGAGCAAACTCCCAGAGTCATTGTGCCAAGTGCCATCACCCAGACTGGGCTGTCTCCGCTGTCAGACTATGGGCTTCTAGAAGGCAGAGGCCATGTCTCACTTAGCTCTGCCATCAGACTGAAGTCTGTAAGGACAGGGGTCCACCCCCCATCAGAGACCACAGACATCCAGGGGGCATCTGTCATACTCATCTGGGAGGTGAGTTCTTGCACATGAGAAACCTGCAGGTCGTTTGTTAAGTCAATCAACACACATGGCCTGAGCTTCTACCGTAGAACAGACAGTGCCACAGGCAGTGAGTGGGGCACAGCAGGGAATGAAGCGGAGAGAACCCCCTGCCCCATGTTAGTGCTTGGACTTGTGTCGCTAGGTGACCAAGCAAAAGGGTACAAAAGCCCTTATGAAACTTAAAGGCATCACTTTTCAGCTGACAGATACTTACTGAGCACCTACTATGTGCCAGGCGTCCTTCCAGGCACCAGGAATACAAGGGTGGGTGAAGAGAGCAGACCCCTGCCCTCTCTGAGTTCAGGGGAGACGAACAGCAGACTGGGCAGGATCGCAGCTCGGTGATCACAGGGTTATCCGTGGGTACAAAGGAGGAGTTTCGGGAGCAGTGATGGAGAAATTAACAGGAGGGCAGCCGTTCATCTGGGGGTGCCTGGGAGAGGGCTCTCCCAGCATGCTGACACCGGAGATGAAACGCGAATGATAAGGGCAGGCAGCCGTGCGAAGGGAGAGAGAGAGGAATCTTGGGCAGAAAGATATAAGTGTGTGCACGTGTGCTGGAGTATTCGATGGCTCCCTAGTGCCATCAAAACATGAGCCAAAGTCTCTCTCTTCCCACGAGGCTCGACACAAACTCCCTGTCCTACTTCCCCTCCACAATCCCGCTTCCTCCCCCTTCTCCCTCATTCACTCTGCCCCCGTTGCACCGCCTCTCCCCGCACAGCTTTCATCCACCCCATCCTGTTTTGCTCCAAACACAGCCTCCTCTTCTCTCTGTGTCCCTAGCTCCTCTCAGTTTTCCCAGCTTTTTTTTCTGACATGATTATGTTTATTCGCAGGCTGTTCTATTCCCTGTGTATCTTCCTCACTAGGCTTTGTAGGGACTGAGCCTGTCGTGGTCCCTGCAGGGCTGGTACACAGTAAGTGCTCAATAAATAAACAGGCAGCAAGGCCAGGAAAAGAAACAGCTGATCTGGCTAAAGCCACAATTCGCCGGCCACACTCCCTGCTCGGAAATTCTAAGAAAAGGAGTTGCACGTACAATTGCTCCATGCCAAGAGCTCCTGCTTCCACACTGGTGGGGTCTGTGGGGTCCTGATTCCAACCCTTTCCGGGAGGCATCTTGCCTCCCCTGGGAAGCCCACACCGCCCCTCCCTGGACCAGGAGTCCAAACAGTGGCATCAAGGGCCGGCCCGTGGCTCACTCGGGAGAGTGTGGTGCTGACAACACCAAGGCCACGGGTTCGGATCCCATATAGGGATGGCCGATTAGCTCACTTGGGTCATCTTTTGAAACAAACAGTGGCGTCACTTCCTCATGGTCCACTCCTTTCTACCCATCTCTTCTCCTGGGCTCTGTCTCTTGCCCTAGCCCCTGACCTCCTTAAACTCCATCCTTCTTTTTTGGGGGGGGTGGGATGGAGTAGGCACCTGGCTGGTATGGGGGTCCGAACCCTCGACCTTGGTGTTATAACACTGAGGTCTAACCAGTTGAGCTGACCAGCCAGCCCCCATGGGCCCTCTGGACCCCCATCTGGCAGCTCTGCTCAGAGCAGTCGCCCCCTCTCCTCCATACTCTCCTGACCTAGTGGCCCTTTTTCTTCCCTGAACACAGGGCTCTTTCTTCCATTAGCCTGGTCACCTGAATGTCACCTTGGCCCACGCCTCTGGCTGTCCTGGCTGAGACTCCACGTTCCCCTGGAGAGTTTAGTGACCACCTTCATTAAAGATGGCTCCAAGCTCTGGCTCCGCCCGGGTCCCTACCCTGACGCCCAGCCCTGTGGGTCCAGCCACCAACTGGGCATCTCCCCTGGATGTCCCCCAGACCCCCAGACTCAGCATCTTCCGTAGACCTGCCCACCCTGATACTCCAAGACAGAGCACGAATCTAGCCTCCATTTTCCTGGTCGGCTGCTATGCAACCCTGCCCCCACCCCTGCCATCCCCACAGTCCCCTCCCCAGACCAGCCCCCATCCTCTCTCCCATCTGGACCACAAGCCACCTCCTCCCTCCGAGCAGCTCTCATGAGCTTCGATTTGAGTCTGGTCCTCCTTTACTCAAAATCCTCCCATGGCTCCCTGTTGGCCTAGGCACAAATCCCCAGCTCTTCAGGCTAGCACTGGATGTCCTGCATCGTAAAGCCTGGGCCAGGCCAGCTTTGCCTCCTTCCCCAGGTCACACCCCACCTCTAGCCACACTGGCCAGATTACCTTATTTGTGTTCTTTGCCACCTCTGGGCCTTTTCTTGTGCTGTTACCTCTTCCTGGAATTCTTTCCCCCTCCTTTTCTGCCTGGAAAGTCCATTCCTTCCAGGCTTAGCCCAAAAGGCACCTCTTTCAGGCATCTCCTCCAGAAGCCTCCCCCAGCCTCCTGTCTCCCCCTCCACACGCACATAACCACCTCCTCATGCTGGAAGATGCTGGCACCCTACAGAAGACCCAGCCCCACGCCTTGCCAGGGAGGAGCTCCCAGGAAGGAGGGTGGGAAGGAGACAGAGCTGAACACTTGAACACTTACACTCCCAGGTGCACATACATAGTCAGTGCCAGGACAGGAGGGACCCAGGGCTGAAAGGACCCAGACGGGGGGACAGGGACTTTGGTGAGTCACAGGGGGCTTCCCGGAGGAGGGGATCTTTACCCATCAGTGTGCAGATTCTCAGCCAGGCACAGTCCACAGAGGAGGATAAATACAGATTTGTGGATTGCCTGAGAAGCCACAAGACCACACACACACACTCACTCCCACCATCTCTTGGTGCGTGTGATCTGCCAGGAAGGAGGGGACGTTATTTTGCTCTGAGCAGCAGCATCCCCAGCTTTGGGGACGGCGGGTGGCATATGGGGAGGCTCAGTGACAGCACTCTGTGACATGCTGGGGAGACCCCAGGCAGCTATTACCCCATAACTCCCTGAAATGCCACATCCGGCCCAGCAGGAAGCAGGAAAAGGAGCCGCCAGGCTTGAGTTACAGCCCGGGCAGAGTCTTCTCATTTCACCCAGAAGACTTTGCCCATCTAGGGCTTCAGGCCTCTCCGCCCCGGGTCTCAGTTTCCCCATCTGCAAAAAGCCAAGAAGCTGCTGCAGCACGGGGGAAGGGACTTCGCTTCCGATCTCTCCCCTCCCGCTGTCCTGAAAGGCTCAGGCCCTGGTTCCTGGCTGGGTTTTTAGGATGTGGATGTGGGTTTTTTAAAAAAGGAAAAAGCTGAGAAGTAGCGCTGGGACCCGGGATTGCTCAGACCACCTTAAATCAGCCTCGCCGCCCCAGCTACTGTAGAAATTCCTTTCTCCGCGGTGGTTGGCTGGGCGCTCCAGCCAATCCGCCCGCGGCGCTCCCACATGGGTCCCTGACGTCACGGCGGGCACTGGCCAATGGGAATCAGGAGACCTGCAACCAATGGCAGGAGGCCCTAAGATCGGTTGGGCCAATCGGAAGGCGGCTGGGAGCTCCCAGCGGGGAATGCAGAGCGTGGCTCTCCCTCCCCAAGAGGAGCTGAGACCCTCGTGGACGCTCGAGCCCGGCCGGATTGGAGGGGGGATCTGGTTCGATTGTTATCCAGAAATGGGGGAAGCGAGATACTCACTAAGCCTGGTGGATCTCCCGTTAAAAGCAAGAATGTCTCGTCCAACGTGCTCCCTTGCATGCGCCTTTCGCCCTATTTCACAGATATGTAAACTGAGGAAGTCACGCCAGACGCCCCGGCAAGAGCTGAGACTCTTACCCGAGAGTGGAGGCTCCTGGCACGGGCTGTTTTGTCCCCAGAAGGTTAGAGGGGGCAGGGGTGGGCCTTTTTGTGGCGAAGTGGGGGTAAGGGATGCTGGTCCCTGTGCCTCAGTTTTCCCCCATTGCAGACTGGAGAGCAGACGGGAGCAGCGTTCTCGGAAGAGACTACAATCCCCAGAAGCAACCGCGCGGCGCCATGCCGGGCTGTCAATCAAAGTAACGTGGGTCCGTCTCCAGCCCGCGCTCCCCCGCCCTCCCGCCAGCTCCCGCTCCCTTCCTGCCGGCTCCGGGCCCGGCGCGGTATAATTACAGCCCATTGATCCGACCCGGGCCGGGAAAGCGGCTCCCTCGGGGAGGCCAAGCCTTTGGCTTCCGACACCGCCAACCTCTGCCTACCGCTCTCCCCCCGCTGAGCTGCTGGGCCACCAGCCAGGCCTGTCCCCTCCCGCTGGCCCCGGGCTCGCGGGTGACCTCTGAGCCTCGGTTCCCCGCCACGCTTGGCGGTGAGCCCCCCGGGAAAATCACACACATGCTTCCTTCCATCCAGGAACGTGGGGAGCCAGCGCCAGCCCCCCACCCCCGCCTGAGACTCACTCTGGGTCTCAGTTTATTGACTTGTACCGTGAGACGGTTGGACAAGACTCAGTCATGAAACCGATCCTCCCTGCTGCTGTGCGTGTGAGCAGTCAGGGCTAGGCCACGCTGGGGACCCAAGGAGGGGCTCCCAAGTTTGGGGGGGAGACAGGGAGCGAGCAGAACATTCTCAGCCCCCTGCGATCAGGACTGGGGGTGGGGACAGGCAGATTCAGGAGCGAGGCCCCTGCCTGCAGTTGGGAAGGCTTCTTACACGTGGAGGGTCAGTGTTTAAGCTGGGGTTCTGCAGAATGCATAGGAGTTGGCTCATTTGAGCAGCGCATCGAGAACACCCCAACCCAAAGTGGACAGAAGAAGATGGGGCAATCTGATGCCCTCTCCTGGGACTGAGGAGCCTTGACCCCTGATTCCTGGCTTTGCTGTGTGGACCTCTGAACATTCCCCGGCTGGGAGGAGGGCCCTGGTATGGACCCAGTGGCCCAGTGCCAAGCACGTTCATCCTGCCTGGGTTTCCTCATCTGGAAAATAAGGTTGATAATAGAAACTTCAAATATGTTAAAGCCTATAAAGTACTTTAAGACAATTGATGGTAAGTGCTCAATAAAGGGTAGCCATCTGTACTCCTATCACATTCTGAAGGGCCCTGCTCGCCCACCCTGACCTCACACCCCGCAGCTGGGCTATGCCCCCTCCTTTCCTCCCACATCTTTGATCACCCATTAAAATGTGAACCAGATCCCATCCCTCCCTGCTCAGGAACTTTCCATAGCTCCCCATTGCCTTCAGAATAAAATCCAAACTCTCCCCCTCAGTCTGTGTGACCTGACCCCATCACCTTCCTACTCCTGTCCCCCATTCCCCTCCCCTCACTCCACTCTAGCCACACAGGCCTCCTGCTGTTCCTCCAATACACCAGCCAGGATCTAGCCTCAGGGCCTTTGCGCTAGCTGTTCTCTCTGCCTGGATTCTTTTCCTTCCATCACATCCTAGAGAGGCCTTGCCTGGCCAGCCTGGCTCTAGTGGCCCCAACCTTCCTACCCGGTCAGCTTCTCAATGCATTTTCTTCAGAGGCCTCATCACTCTCCAAACACTTACTGTTTATTTGTTTATGTGTTAATGGTCTGTCCAGGCCCCATGCTGTGCCAGCTACACCATATTTATTGGGAGAATAAATAGGTGAGCCCAGAGGGACAGGGCCTGGCCAAAGTCACCCAGCATGCTGGGCAGAATGCCAGGTGCCCTGATAACCTGTCCAGTGCTAACACAGCTCGTAGGGCCTCTAGGGGTCAGCTGAGACCTCAGAGGTCACACCAGCCCTGCAGGCTGAGACCCAATAGTAACTGGTGTACAAGCCCGGGTTCAAATCCCCCCTCGCCGCTGTCACTGTGATCCTGTACAATGGGGCAGTAATAGAAACTTCTTCGTTGAGTGTCACAGGATTAAATAGCTCAGTAGATGAAATGGCCTTAGCCATTATTATCCTGTGAGAGTGTGCAGGGCCCAGCTTGGGGTGGGACAACTTGGGGTGGGGGACGGGGCTGGAGCTGGCACCCCAATTTTAAATGCTTGGAGTCTCTTGATCATTGCACCAGCCCCAGACACCCATGCCACCCTTGTGCCTCTATCTCAAGTCAGGGCCTCAACCCCCGAACCCTCCCAGTATCCCTGTCGACAGCTGTCTCCATCCCTACCCTTCCTCGGGGGCTCTTCACTGGACCCCAGATTCACTCAGCTCCCAGGAGGCACAGCACAGATCGGGGCCAAACAAAATCACCTTGCGACATGGCCCAATATGAATCTTCCTCTTCCAGCTTCTGGTGTGTGGGGAGCCATTTTCTCCTCTGGTCTCAGTTTGCTCATCTGGAAAAGGGGTGTGGCACTATTACTTCCCCCAGAGAAGGACCTTGATAATGGTCCTGTGCTAGCCAATTGGCTCACTTTCCTGTGCGTCTGATACTCACTGCGCCCTCCAAGGCAGGGCTGAGATGCTGCACAGGACAGGAGGTCAGGCACAGCCCTGCCACCCGGCTCCTGCTCCCACGTTCCCTCTGCCTGGAACACCTCCCCTCCCCCAAACCCCAAGGCAGGCTTAGTGCTGTCATCCAGGCCACAGCTCAGATGTCACCTCCTCAGGCCTCCTGTCATCACCTCCTGGCCCAGGTATCCCCAGTCACTGTCACCTGTCCCTGCTAGACTTTTCTTTGTAGCACTTGACGTTCTCTGAAATTATCTTCTTTACTGGCTTACTGTCGTCTTCCCTATACTCTGTGGGCGCCCTGAGGATCGAAAGGGCTCTGTGTGGGGCCTTGGCACACAGCAGGTGCTCAATAAATACTGCATCTGGGAATGAAAGGACCGCTGCTCCAGGTAGGTTTTTTTCCTCCCTCCAGTCCCGTGCTGGGAGGTCTGGCTTGGGGGGCTGCCAGGCCCAGAGAAACCTAGGGACCTGCCCGGAGTCACACAGCGATGCGCTCCAGGTGGGCGCTCTGCAGCTGCAGTTCCGAGGCCTAGGACCACCCCTTCCCCATGTCCCAGGGCCTATGCCAGGTGGCTCGTCCCCTCCTCCCCCGCTGCTGCCAGGGAAGCCACCGTTAACCACGCGGGCCCAGCCCAGCCTATTACCCTACAGGCCCCATCAGGCCCGGCAGGAGAGGTGGGGAGGTGGGGAGCGTGGGCACGCCCCTCCCGGGCAGGGATCGGGGGAGGGGTGGGGGAGGGAAGGAGGGAGTCGGAGGGGGAGGGGCAGAGGGTCAAGGGCAGGGAGGGGCGGCCTTCCAGGGCTGGCAGGCGCCCAGCGACAGGGCCCAGGTGACCTGGCGGGGCG
>NW_007731213.1:57530-59976 GCF_000696425.1 Galeopterus variegatus
GGGGGCACGCCCCTCCTGGGCAGGGATCGGGGGAGGGGTGGGGGAGGGAAGGAGGGAGTCGGAGGGGGAGGGGCAGAGGGTCAAGGGCAGGGAGGGGCGGCCTTCCAGGGCTGGCAGGCGCCCAGCGACAGGGCCCAGGTGACCTGGCGGGGTGGGAGAGGCTCGTAGGGGGAGGTCAGCTGAGAGGTGGGGGTGGCGGGGAGGGGAGTGCAGAACAGGGACACACGCGGAGAGGAGCGGGGAGATAAAGAGAGAAGACAGAGACCTAGACAGAGCTTGAAGGACAAAGGGAGAAACCGAGAGAAAAGGGGACCGAAAGGAGGGACAGAGAAAGAAAGAAAGGGACAGAAACCCAAAGAGTCAGAGACACCCAGAGGCACAGGGGCGGGGGGAATTGAAGAGATAGTCCAAGAACAGCAAAGACAGAGACGACCCTGGAAAGAACTTCAAAAGGGAATCCTTGGCCAGGCAGACCCCTCCTGCAGCTTTTTTTTTTTTTCCCTGCAGCTTTTAATATCAGAAAACATCTCAGTACCACAGATACCTCTTCTTGACCTCCTACCTCAGTTTCCCCTTCAGCCTGGCCCCTCATTGCCCCCTGGGGGACATTGCTAATGTCACATCTAGGTGAGCCCCTCCCCTGCTCAAACACCTCCCATGGCTCCCCTGTGTCCCAGCTCCCCAGCTTGGCAGGCAGGATCCTACAGGGCTGGCCCAGACCCACCCATCTCCCTGGCTCCTCTGCCATTTTCCCATTTTCTCCCCAAATCACAGCACCCACTGTGTGCCAGGCATAGTTCTAGGCCCTGGAAATTTAGTAGCAACCCAAACAGACAAAATATTGTCACAGAACTCGCAGTAGAGAGAAGCCGAGAACAAGGGAATATTTGCTGAATTAAGTTGTGCAGAGGGGGATAAAGAATGTAGGAGAAAGGGGACTGCGATCGGATGAGCTGGGTGGCTGCTGGGACAGCGTGTACCAGGGAGAGAAAAAGGGCCTGACATGGGACCATGCTTGGACACTCAGCAACAGAGAAGAGGACAAAAATGGTCAGAAAGGAGCAGTGAGCAAGGGCGGGGGGGGGGGGGGGGCACGGGCCTCGAAGGACAGCCCTCCCCAGCCTACCCTGCTGTACCCTAAACTCCCCTGGAATGCGGAATCCCCCCGTTTTTCGAGTACCCCCTCCCACCCTGTCACTGGGTCCAAAATTTTCTCTTAAATCAAATGGTTAAAAACCTGAAACTTCCAGCATCTAATCCAGGTTCTGTGGCTGTGTGACCTTGATTGAGTGAGTCACCCGGAGTCTCTGAGCCTCAGTTTCCTTATCTGTAAAAATAACCCCTTGTTCAAAGGCATTTTCAAGATTTAATGGGGAGGACCTTAGCAGAGCCGGAGGCAGATGGCAGCTGTCTCTTCTGGTTGTTATCTTCAGGCTTTGTTGGCCTCCCTCATTCCTCCTAGTGTGCAAAGGGCGCCCTGAGTGGAGGGCAGGAGACCCAGCCTTGTTCAGCCTTGTTTTGTGACCTTGGGCAATTTCCTGCCCTTCCCTTGGCCTCAGTTTTCCCATCTGCACAATGGGGAGATAGGTCATTTCTTTTTTTTTTTTTTTTAAAGATGACCGGTAAGGGGATCTTAACCCTTGACTTGGTGTTGTCAGCACCACGCTCAACCAGTGAGCGAACCGGTCATCCCTATATGGGATCCGAACCCGGGGCCTTGGTGCTATAAGCACCGCACTCTCCCGAGTAAGCCACAGGCCGGCCCGAGATAGGTCATTTCTGTGTCCCTATTTCCCCCATCATGGCAGTGAAGTCTTTTTTTCTCCTCCAAGGCTGCCTTAAGGGTATGACATAAAAGACAAAAAAAGAAAAAGGGTACAAAACACCTGGGCAACTCGGAAGGAGGAAGACGGCAAAGACACATCAGGTAGGAGATGCACCTGGCCAGCTGGCCTGCGAATGTTCAAAGTGTCACATCTCACTTCCAGCTCATATTCCCGGGCTCTTTTCCTCCCTGCCGGGCATAAGGGTGGTGAATCCACGTGTCCTCCTGTCCCCTGCTCTGCCCTGGCTGGAGGCTGTGGCCCGGCCCTGGGGGGAGGGGGAGGGGGCTCTCAGGCTCAGGAGTCCCCAGGCTGCAGGCTGGCTGTGGAGCGACAGGGGCCTGTGGGATTCTCCAACACTGAGGACCCTTGTGTGTGCAGGGTTCGGATCCCCAGAGGACCTGCTCTCTCCCCTGCCCCAGCTGGGTCCTCGGAAAGGGGCTGGGGCTGGGAGGGGAGGGATCGGAGAAGGTAAGGGGTCTTTGGGAAGGGACTCCCAGGAGGGACAGGCTCACGCAGTCCCCTCTGCTCCCCTGCCCTCAAGTCCTGGGCCCAGTGAGCTGGGAGCATCGCTGCCCCTCCCCCTCCCCTTCTATTCTCTCTCTCCTCTCCTCCCCCACCTC
>NW_007731213.1:60431-64001 GCF_000696425.1 Galeopterus variegatus
TCCCCCCACCCCCTCCCCTTCCTCCCGCCTCATTAGGCGCGGCCGCGGCGCGGGGCCCATTAGCGGATCAATTAGCCGAGGTCGCCCGCGGCGCAGTCGTTAAGCGCGGGAGGCCGCGCCGGGGAGGGGACTCGGAGCCCGCGCCTGCGCCCGCCCCGGATCGCAGCCCCCCGCCCAGGACCCTCTCGTCACCCCGCCCCACGGCGGGCCCCCGGACCCTCCAGGGGGGACCCGGAGACCCCCGGGTCACAGACCCGTCAGTGGCTGGGCAGGCAGGACCCCTCCTAATCCGGGGAAGACTCCAGGTGGGGGTGTCGGGCTTGGGACCCCCAAGTCGCCCTTCCTCTGCCAGCATCAGTAATAACAATAACAGCCGGCAGCTCGTGAGCCCTTGCAGGATTCCTAATTCTCGGAATAATTTCCCAGAAACTGAGATCAGAAAAGCGGCTGCCCCAGATCACTCCTTAGGGTCCAAGGGGTGTAAACCAGGCCTGCCCTCAGTAAATGTGTTAACATTTATGGAGTTCTCTGTGCAAAATTTTAAAGGCTGCGACCCATGCCTCGTGTTCCCTCTTCTCTGCCTGATTGCCCTCTATTAACACACCCGCTGACACATTGTATATTTTAATGTTTATCTGTCTCCCCCGCCTGGAGGGCAGGGATTTACCCCTATTTGGTTCTCAGTAACTGAATGAATGTGCTGGCCTCGGCTCTATGCACTTTCCAAGATTAAACATGATCTTCCTAACAAGGGTTGGTCCTGTGATTATACCCATTTTGCAGATAAGAAAACCAAGACCCACAGTGAGACCCAAGACCAAGACCTGCTTGCCTGGATCACCTAGCTGTGAGAGGAAGAGGCGGGATTTAAGCCCACTCCAGAGCCCCCAGGCCTGCAACCATCATGGTACACATCATGGTACACGTCAATACACAGCGGCCGTTTTCTTTGAACTCAGGGAATTTGTGCAGGATAGTGGGGGAGGTCCTGGAACCCTGCTTCGGGGGAGAGTCGGGGAAGGCCTTCAGAAAAGTGACTTCTATGGAGTCTCAGAGGATTAGAATGCTGGGGAGGGGGAAAGAACACTGTTCCAGGCAGAGGGAACAGCACATGCAAAGGCCTAGAGGCAGGGGTCAGCAAGACGTTTAAATCTGTCTGCAGCTTGCTGAGTAGCAATGAGGGGGTAAACTGTGCCCAGCACGACGCCTGGTCTCACGGGCTCAGGTGAAGAACTTGCAAAGGCCATGGGAGCCAAATATAATTTTTTTTTGATCATTAGGTGGTACCAGGATTTGAACCCTTGGCATTATCAGCATCATGCTTTAACCAAGTGAACAAACCAGCCAGCCCCTAAACCATTTTTAATAACTTTTTTATTGTGAGATATAACAGAAGAGTGTGCAAATTATAAGTGAACAATTCGATGAATTATCACAAAGTGAACACTCGTGTAATTGGCCCCCAAGTCAAGAAATAAAACATGACAAGTCCATTAACAACCCCTTTTCCCTTCCTCTGCAAGGGTAACCCCATGAAAGACACGATGGGTCACTTGGGGCTGTTTCTGTTCTCTATCAATGGGGGCACATGGGAGCTACTTTTTGTACCTGGCTGCATTGGTCCCAATATTACGTGTGTGAGCGGCTTCGTGTTGCTGAGCATAGCGGTAGTGAGTTCTTTTCCATGGCTGTGATGGCCACGCCCGTAGTTTCCAGTTTGGGACAACTACGACTGACTGCAGTGGCTCTGCACGCTCTCCAGGTCTTTTTGGTGGATTCATGTTGCTTTTCTGTTGAGGGACGGATCCGGGTAAGAAATGAATTGCTGGATTATGGGTTGCCAAATGGCTTTCGGAAATAGATGTAACAATTTACACTTGCCACGTGGCATGCATAGCCAAGTTCGGGCTTTGACAGGGATAAATGTTAAGCAGGCGGTGACCCCATCACACTGGCATTTTTGAAGGTGCTTTGCTGCAGTGGGGAAGGGGTGAGATTCTGCAGGTTACTGTGATCACCCAGCCCCACCCCCTTGTTCCTTCCTAGGGACATGAGACATTTCCCCTGTGGTCCCTTATCTATCACCACCTTTCCTGGCTCCTTGAGGCTGGGACTCCTATGCTATACAGCAGTTGAAAAGACCTTGCAAAACAGGATTGGCTGTCCCCCATTGGCAGCCCAAGGTCCTCTTGGTCCAAATCCCAGAGCAGCAAAGAACCAAGGCCAAGATGGGTGCATTGGGGGGGAAGTCCCCTTCCCTTCTGGTCTCCCCAGGGGTGGCCCAGCTTGGATGAAACAGTGGGGGGCCTTTAGGCTGCTCCTTGGAGGATTCAGGCTCAGCTGGGGGGCATGTGTTGTCTGATCTATAAAAAACGGTATAAAGACTTTGCAGTCTCACTGTCCTTTAAGTGAAAAGCATGTCATTTAAGAGCCTTCTGGCTTGGGGTGCAGAAACCAGCTCCGCTACTTACTAGCTCAGTGACCCATTAACCTTTCTCAGCCCCTCTGCCCACCTGTCAAAACAGCTGGTTAAACCTTGAGCACTTGGGCCATGCTGTGTGACCTAGTCTCCAGCTCACCCTCTCTGGGCTAGGGAGGCTGTCCCCCATTGGCAGCCCAAGGTCCTCTTGGTCCAAATCCCAGAGCAGCAAAGAACCAGGGCCAAGATGGGTGCATTGGGGGGAAAGTCCCCTTCCCTTCTGGTCTCCCCAGGGGTGGCCTAGCTTGGCTGAAACAGTGGGGGGCCTTTAGGCTGCTCCTTGGAGGATTCAGGCTCAGCTGGGGGGCATGTGTTATCTGATCTATAAAAAACGGTATAAAGACTTTGCAGTCTCACTGTCCTTTAAGTGAAAAGCATGTCATTTAAGAGCCTTCTGGCTTGGGGTGCAGAAACCAGCCCCGCTACTTACTAGCTCAGTGACCCGTTAACCTTTCTCAGCCCCTCTGGCCACCTGTCAAAACAGCTGGTTAAACCTTGAGCACTTGGGCCATGGTGTGTGACTTAGTCTCCAGCTCACCCTCTCTGGGCTAGGGGTCAAAATGAGGTGGACTACACAAAAAAGCCTGACTCACCTAGGACCCTCCACGTGCCGTCCTGTAACAGAGGGTGACTCAGATGGGAAGCCCCCTCCTCCCCAGGGAAAGGGGCCTCCTTGGGCAGCCCATAACACAGAGGCAGGAACACAGCAACCAACCTTCTCACGTCTTTATTTGAAAGGCACAGCTAAGCCCACCCTCGATACAGCATTTTCCACTTCTCTCCGTAGAGACCAAACGACTGAACACACAAAAGCTGACTATATACAGACACAGGTGTGGGTGTTGCTTTTTTTCCAAACATTTTTTGTCTTTAATATCCCCTTTCTTAAAAGACAAGCTAGTATACTGGAAAAAAAGAAAAAAGAAAAACCAAGACAACTTTAGTACCCTCATCTTTATTTGGGAAGGGGAGAAGGGAAAGCCTGGGTCACCCGCCCCCCTTCTCTGTTTGTTCCAGCTAACCTAGCTTCCCTTTGCCTCCTCTTTCATGGGCGAGGGGGGAGGACCAGGTGGGCACGGGGGTGTCAGGGA
>NW_007731213.1:64140-68294 GCF_000696425.1 Galeopterus variegatus
GTGTTGCTTTTTTTCCAAACATTTTTTGTCTTTAATATCCCCTTTCTTAAAAGACAAGCTAGTATACTGGAAAAAAAGAAAAAAGAAAAACCAAGACAACTTTAGTACCCTCATCTTTATTTGGGAAGGGGAGAAGGGAAAGCCTGGGTCACCCGCCCCCCTTCTCTGTTTGTTCCAGCTAACCTAGCTTCCCTTTGCCTCCTCTTTCATGGGCGAGGGGGGAGGCCCAGGTGGGCACGGGGGTGTCAGGGACTAGCGGAGGTGGTGAGCGGGGTGGGTGGTGGGTCCCAGGGGGGAGAGGCAGGGTGCCCGGGGTGGGAAAGGACGGCTAGCATCGTGTTTGCATGCAGTGCCAGGGTGGGAGGTTGTGGTGTGTGCCCCGAAGGGCCCAGCGAGCAGACTGTCAGTTACACATGTGCGAAACGGGAAAGTGCCGGGGGTGTTGGATTTCTTGAGGTTTTGCTCCCATCTGACCTGGTCTCCCATTTGCCCCTCCAGGCCTCAGCTTGCCTCCTCTGTGGGATGAGCAGGTATTCACCTATTCAGGCTGCAGGGGGGGAGGGAGGGAGGGAGGCTGGGACTGGGTGGGTTTGGAGCAAAGCTACGGGGTGGCACACAAGCAGGTGCAGGACCCCACAGGCGGCTACCATAAATACTACTGGAGTTTAGCCATCCCGAGCTACACTGTCTTGCGCTCAACATTCCTTTCTCTCCGTGCCTCTGTCTCCCCTTTGTCCCCCCACCCTCCCGTCCCAGCCGCCTGCTAATCCGACTTCTCGCCGTCATCCTCCTGGTGGGCATCACCGTCGTGGCTGTTCTTGTCTTCCTTGGAGAGGTGGGCCTGGGAGCCCAGCGCCGACAGCGAGAGGAGGCCGGTGCCCGCACTGACCGCCGGCAGCGAAGGGGGCTGCAGCCCCACGGGCAGTGGGGGCAGTGGCAGGGCCCGAGCCTGAAGCTGGGACAACTGGTGGGCTTGGAGCTGCTGCTGCAGAGTGGAGGGAGGGGAGTCTTAGCTGCCCCTGGGGCCACCCGTCCATCACCTGTCTGCCCAGCCACCCACCCAGGTCCCCAGACGTACTCGGATGATGGAGTTCAGCTCAGGAGCGGTGACCTGCTTAGCCCTCTCGATGGCTCCCAAGACCTGTTGCTGGTGCTGAAAGGGGGAGGGGAGAGGAGTCAGGTGATCCGTCCTGATCCTGATGGGGCTGGGGGGACATGGAGCCCAGGAGAAACCCTACTACCAAGTGCATGGTTAACGTCCCCCTCCCCAGTGGTTCCCTCTCTTCAGCTATTTCCTTTCACTGAGCCTCAGTCTCTTCATCTGGATAAATAGAAAAGCACAGAAAACTCAAAGGTGTTGATGTCAGAAACTCTGGAAAAGGCCTTTGGGTGAGTCTGAGAAAAATCCTGGATCACGACGTATCCTACGTGCAAAGCCACCAAGTAAAAGACATGGGCCTTTGTGCAGTGTACAACCTGCCCAACTGGACAGGGAAGTCCTGATCCTGAGAGTTCAGTCACTGTACTCCAAGATCTGCCAATCGAAACCCCTCTCCTTCCACAACTGTGGAAAGCCCAGTGAATTCTGGCCGGGCTGGGGTATGAGTCTGGGTTCAGGGGATTTTCATCCCACAGCTCTCCCCAAAAGTCTACCTCTGCTGCCATCATATGCTAGAATCCACCAGTCACCCTTTTTTGCTTTGGCTACTAGGAAGCGTCTGGTATGAAAGGAAAACGCAAATCTAGGTCCTGAGATATGGACGAGGATTGAAGAGGAAATGACAAATCGTTGACGGTAAACGTGGCATGGAACAGAAGTTGGGCCTTACAGGGCCTGAGGTTGGCTGCAGGAAGGGACGGGGGGTGTATGAGGTGGGCCCCACCCCGAAAGCCCTGGAGCCCGTAAAAGAAGAGGCAGGCGCCTGGCTCCCCTGGGTGTCCCTGTGCGTCTGATCAGTACACCTGTGTACGCATCTGTGTACCCACGTGCACGCGTCTGTGTGCATCTGCATGTCTGTCTGTGTGTCTCTGTGTACCTGCTTTGTGTGCCTGAGTACATCTGTGTGCTGCCACGTGTGGCTGTCACTGTGTCTGTGTCCACATGTGTCTGTGCATGTCTGCGTCTCAGCGCACCTACCTGTGTGCGCATGTGCGTGCCTGTGTGTACGGGTCTGTGCACCCGTGCCTATCTGTGTGTGTACAGTGTGCGTGACTGCCCTCCTTGCACACCCCCTTGTCCTTGGCTGGAAGCAGCCCACAGGACCCTGCAGGTGAGTCTCAGGAGGGTAAAGAGGAAGAGAAAAGGGAAAAAATTCTTGGTGCAGCTTTGGCGCATCTGACATTTTTCCCCACGAAATGACTCACGCAAGCTGGGAATTCCATGGCAGGGCAAGGCCCCTCCCTATACCCTGCACCCCTGGGGCTTCTTTAGCCGGCCTGGGGAGGCTTCTTCACAGGCTGGCTTTGGTGTCAGGGAGGTCCAGAGAGGGGAGACACGTGCCCTGGGGCTCCCAGCTCACTGTCCCCAGCTGGCCGCAACGCGGAGGGGCCAGGGCAAGTTCAAGGTTCATTTACTTCCCCCCCCTGAGGCTCTGGGCTCTGCTTACCTCTTGGGAGAGGTAGGGCAGGACCTGGGCACAAATCCCATTCAGCCTCTTGACGATTTCAGCCTGGAACAGACAGATGCTTCAGTCCCAGGCAGGGGGCCAGGCACAGACCAGCCCCAGAGCCTCTACACCCAAGGATCTCTCTATTTAAGAGGAGCCAAGTCAGGGCGGGATCAGCTAGGGCACCCAGGCAGCAGTAAGGGTGGGACTGGAGCCTGGTTCTCCACCTGCAGCTACGAGTGCAGGACGAAGCTGGACAGAATTGGGGTTCAGCCACTTGAGGTACAGGTAGATGACTAAAGCGCCTTGTAAGTAGTAAGCGCTCTGTGCGAGGGGGTGGGGGACAGTTGGCATCATTATTCTGTGACATCCCCTCTATTGGCCTGGTCAGGACACAGATGGACAAAGCAAGGCCAGAGGACAAGGGGCTGGGGTGAGAGGGGTCACACAGGGTAGTGGCATGTCACCCTCCCTGTCACGAAGGGGAGACAGGGGGGAGGGTGGCAGGTGGTGGGGAAGGTCTGCCCTCCCTGCTCAGGGAGAAAAGAACTCCCAGGGAGGCCTGGAAAAAGAAGGGGGGCGGGGAGGCTTAGGAGGTAACAGGATAAGGAGGCTGCTGCCCTGGTGGCCAGCCAAGAGGCAGGCTGCTACCTGCCTGGGGGCGCCCAAGGGGAAGCTGGGGGCAGGGAGGGAGGAGGTGGTTGGGGGGACAGGTACCTGCTTGTGCATCTCGATGTTTAGGCCGTAGGACATCTCATAGTACTGCGTGGGGGGAGAGAGAAGAGAGATGGGGACAGGGAAGGATGGGGGGGCGGGCAAGAGAGAAAGGGACAGGCAGGTGGGAGATGGGACAGGGGGAGAAAGACGCCGACACCCAGAGTCCCAGCGACCGACCGCAGGAGGGAGCAGCAGCCGGCCTGGCTCCTCCGCACCCCCCGACATTCCAGGGCTTCTGATCTTTTTTATCTTTATATGTCTTGTCTGCGGGTGGGCCCAGACTACAGGGAAGTTTGCCTCCCTGGGTATAAATAATCAAGGATAAACAAAGCCTGCTGGGTCTGGCTGTGGGGCCAGCAGCCCCCGCCCCAGCCCCAGCCCTGACCCTGCCCCTCCCCTGCTCTAAACCCTCCCATGGCTCCCTATCACTCCTGGGAAAGCCAAGGTCGTTCCCAGGTCTCCGTGTGCTTTCCCCTTCTCTGTCCGGCAGGCTCCTACTCATTCTTCAAGACCCCAGCTGTAATCCCTCGTTTCTCCATGCAGTGCCCCGTCCCACCCGTTGTCCCAGGTCCCTCTCTGTGATCCCAGCCCCATCCCTGCTAGCTGGGAGGGTCAGTGTCTGGCTCTGCCTTCCCCCATAGTCTGGGAGAGCTAGGTTCTAGGCTGAGTCCTCTTGGGACCCCAGCACTGTTGGGCTAGACAGGGGCGGGGCAAGACAGGCAACATTGATGCGGACATGCCACCTGGTGGGCATGAACCCAAGCCAGTGATTCTGGCAGCATGGACGGGCAGCATCTCACATATCAGGCCAAAGAATGCAGTGTCACCCCC
>NW_007731213.1:69547-71389 GCF_000696425.1 Galeopterus variegatus
CCTCAGGTTCCCTAAGTCTAAAGTGGGGGGGATTATGAAACCAGCCTTGCAGATCTGGGGGATAAATAATGAAAACAATAAAAACGACCCATGAGATCAGGAGTCTCATCATCTCTCTCATTTGACAGATGATGCAATGGACGCCCAGAGAGGTGGAGTAACAAGCTCAAGGTCACACAGCCAGGAAGCAGTCCCAGCTCTCAACCACTGGGGAAAATTCTCCAGACCCAAATAGAAACTGCAAAGAGGCTGAGCGCTCTGGCTTGGCTTCCCCTAGGGGTCCCAGACTCACTGTGGGCCTTGATTTCCCCAGGGCAGTAAAATGGGAAGGGGGCATGACCAGCGAGTGGCCCCAAGCCCCACTGGATCCTCCTTGACCGTTTTCTCTCTTTAGCTGTGGGAAAATACTCTATTTCCACGGTCCGGTAGTTCAGGTGGCTGACCCACTATCTTCTCTTGGCATCTCCCAGTAAGGATGAGCTGTGGGCATTTCTCAAAGGCCCTCCTGAGGGCATCAGGGTGGGGGAGGGCTGGAGCCAGTCAGTCCAGGAAAATGACTGGTGCAGGGCGGGGTAGACCAGACTCTGTCCTTTAACCTATTTAAATCCAGTCAAGCACGGGTGTACTCAGGCTTCAAACCCACCTCTCCCACCCCGCAGTGGCTGACAGCTTGGAGCCAGACTGACTGGGTTCAAGGCTCAGCCCTGCTACTATTGTGCTGTGTGACTCCAGGCAAACTCCTCTACCTCTCTGGGCCTCAGTTTCCTCCTCCGTTAAGTGCCAACCTCCTAGGATGGGGTGGGGATTAAATGAATCGAGAAACCTTAGAACAGTCTCTGGTACACAGGAAGCATGCTCTAAATGCTAGCTCATCTTATTTACCCCAGGAGCCACAGCTGGGGGTGCTCTGGCCCCCACAAGGTTTTCTCTAATTTTCTTTAAACATCTGCATTTGTTGTCACCAACCAAAAAAAAAAAGTCAGGCAATTTCATCCCAAAGCCTGAATTTGTAGGCTTTATTAAGGCATCAGATGATCTGGCCACCCAGGGCCTATCATGCCTGGCAGGTCCTGTGCATATGGTAGGACCCCCTCACGGTACAGCAGGAGGCCCAGGTTTCGTGGATGGAGACCCCAAAGCCTACAGAGGGTGTCTGGCTTACCCCAGGTCACACAGCGCTGTGGTCTTTGGATTCAGGTCAGTCCCAAAAGGTGGGCACGGGCCAGCAAGCCAAGTCCCTATCCCTCCACATCCTGGGACCAAAGCCGAGTTCCTAGGGCCTGCCCATGAAGCTGACTCCATTGACTTTAACTGTCAGTCCTCATTTTCATCTTTAAAATGGGCACAATTATAGAACAGGGATCACTAAGCAACAGGATATGTATTTAGTACTGGGCACATGCGGAGTACCCAAACAGTTGCCTATTAAGAAAAAAATCGATATTTTCCTTTCTTCTGGGGGAAAACGCAGGATTCTTCAAAGAACACTTTTAGGGCAGGTGAACGAGCCTAGCGAAGGCCCAAGGCCCAACTGGGATCTGTGGCCTCTGACTTTGGTCCCTCCACAGCAGGTGAGAATCTGCACTCTTAAGTGGGGACAGTCTGGGAGCAAATCTCAGTTTTGTCCCTATGATCTTTCAGATGGTGAGGGTGGGGGGTAGGCAGAGGGGCTCTGAAGCCACACGGCTGGGTGTTTGGGCAAATTATTTTACTTTTTTTTTTTTAAAAAGATGACCGGTAAGGGGATCTCAACCCTTGGCTTGGTGTTGTCAGCACCACGCTCACCCAGTGAGCGAACCGGCCATCCCTATATAGGATCCGAACCCACGGCCTTGGTGTTAT
>NW_007731213.1:72789-73533 GCF_000696425.1 Galeopterus variegatus
GCCAGGGGCGGTCGGTCCGTCCACCTCCCTCCCGAGGGCCCGCCCGGAGGCAGCTGCAGCGCCCCCTCCCCGCCCCACTTCCTGGGCCCGTGTTTACAGCCCCTGGCGCGGCCCCCGCCCCCGCTTCCTGCCCCCGCCTCTCCGCGGGAAGCCGAGGGGGTGGGTGCGCCCGGAGCCGCCTCGTCCCCCGCCACCCCCGGGCTGTGGGGGTGCGCGGTAAGGCCCGCCCTTGGTGGGGGGCAGGGTGCGCCCTCTACCGCCGCTCCAAAGGGCCCAGAGGGGGGTGCACGTGCGGGCGCCCCCAAGGCCTCTGTCGGGGGTGGGACGCGTCCTGGAGAGCCCCCTCCTCAAGTTGGAGGGAGCGGGGACCCCCTGCAAAGTCCCCTTGGGGGAGGGGCCTCCCAGCGCCCAAAATCGCCCGGGGGAGCCCACCCCAGACCCCCCCAGACCCCCAGTTCCTTTCCTCCGGGCCGCGCTCTTCCGATCGCCCCCGACCCCCGGCCTCGAAGGCAGCCCCGCGCTGGAGGTGCCTGGCGGGGCTCCCAGAGCAGCCCCAGGCCCGAGGCCAAGGCCGTCCGAGGCCCTGCCTGGCTCGGTGGGGGGGCGCCGAGCAGGGAGCCTGGCGACGGGGGGGGCGCCGGGCCGGAGCCGGAGGGGACCGGGCCTGGGGGCTAGGGAGGGCTCGGGGCCCGGAACGTGGGGGGCCCCGGAGCTGGCGACGGAGGTGGGGGTTGCGCGGGACCC
>NW_007731213.1:74533-89006 GCF_000696425.1 Galeopterus variegatus
CGGTACAGCAGGCTGGGCGAGGGGGTGGAGGAGGCCGGCGGCCGGCTGGGCCTCTGTTTCCCCATCCGTCAAAGAAAGGGGCCCGGCTGCCCGCTTCCAAAGCGCCGGCTGTCATGGCGCGACCTGGCCGCGTGCCACGGACATGCTCTGCGACCTTGGCTCCGGTTCCAAGGCTGTTCTCTCTGAGCCTCAGTTTCCTCTTCTGTGGAAAGGCAGCAGTAATGTCGCCTACCTCATAGGAGCCATTCCTTCAGCACACATGTATTGAGCGCCTACTGTGTGCCAGGCCCTGCTGCAGGCCCATGGGATGGGGGATACAAAGTCCCAGGCCTGGTGGACATGTCTTGAGACAGACAAAGCACACATGTATTGAGCGCCTACTGTGTGCCAGGCCCTGCTGCAGGCCCATGGGATGGGGGGTACAAAGTCCCAGGCCTGGTGGACATGTCTTGAGACAGACAAGAGACATTGAATAATACATGAGCCAGATCCCTGGCTGGTCAGATGGAGGTAACAGCTTTGGAGGTGGGGACCAGGGAGAAGGGCCAGGAAGGAGCAATTTTAAACAGGGAATGAGGGGCTCAGCGAGTGCCCCCTTGACAGGAGGGAGTCTAGGGGTTGGGGTGTTATGTGGTCACAGAGGCAGAAGCAGCCAGTGCAAAGGCCCTGAGGTAGGAGGCGCTGAGAGGAGCCTGGGCCCTCGGCTTCAGCGTCTGCCCCTGTGCCGAGTAGTGCTCTCCTGCTGCTTTGTTGTTTCGAAATTCCTAGTCATTTTGGAACAAGGAGTTTTGCAGTTTTATTTTGCACTGGGCCCTGCAAATTCTGTAGCTCGTGATGGGCAGGTTGTGCAGGGGCTTGTGGGCCAGTGGGGAGGACTTGGGCTTTTACTCCCGGGAGATGGGAGCCCTGGAGGGCTGTGGGCAGACGAGGGACATAACCCTGGCTGGGGTTTTGAAGGATCATTCTTTGTGTGGAGAACAGGCCCCAAAGAGGCTGTTGAAATAAGGCTGTGACTTTAAGGTTGTCGCCTGGCAAGTGCTAAATACACAGTTTCTTAATTATCATCCTCTTGATCATCGTGGTCATCATAAGCTACCCAGCCTGCCTCCTGCGGTGAATGTAACTTCTTGGGCGTGGGTGTTCCCATCTGTAAAGTGGCCTTAGAACTCCAGTCTCCTCACGTGGCAGGGGGCCTCAACTTAGGTGAGATGAACACGCAACATTTAAGGGGCCCCCCAAAAGCCCTCAGTAATTGAGATAAATACTGCTTTAAGGCAATATTCTTATTTTTTATTTTTTTGGCAGGTGGCTGGTACAGGAATCGAACCCTGGACCTTGGTTTTATCAGTACCACACTCTAACCAACTGAGCTAACCGGCCAGCCCTATATTTTTTAAAAATAAAAATGAATGCCAGAAAAAGCATGCGTGATAAGCAGAGTATCAACACGTTAAATAAAGACAGGATCTGATGGGTAGGAGGTCTGGACAAATTCAGGGTCACCCTGATTTGAATGCTGCAAGAGGAAAGCAACAGACTTCGTAAAGTTTTTGGATATTCCTGTCGGGTTCTGGAATCAGCAGACCCAGCCGATCGCATTGGAGCCCCCAGTCAGAGTGGGCTACAGAGTTTGTATGACTCAGGACAAAATGAAAATGCAGGGTTTCTTGCTCAGAAATGTTTAGTAGTGTCACCGTGGTGACAGCTGAGCCTCCATCCGAGCACAGCCCTCTTCTTTTGAGTGCAAGGCCCTGGGAGACTGCATTTCCTCAATGCCCATGAAGCCAGCCCTGCCCCCAGTCCCCTGCCTGCATCCCCCCATCCCAGGGACCTGACACCCTTTCTCTTAGGAGGCCACCTGCATCTGACCTTTATTTAGGCAGGCACCTCCCAGTATTAACGCGCTTGGTGACCAAACAGTCCCATCTTAGGAGTCTCTGCAGTGCTAGGGGAAGCAGAGCCGGACACAGACCCCCCCAGCATGGTGGGGACAGGGCTGAGCCACCCGGAAGGACTCTGCCTTTGAAGGGGAGAATTGTGAACTAGTCCTTTTCAGAAAAAATAAGAGGTTGTTTTAGCATGTAGAGAAGCCCAGAAGGATGAATAATAATAAACCAACCAGCATGCGTATGTTTTCACCATGCTCCAGCCTGTGCCTTAAGCACTTGAACCCTTAGGTACCACCATTGTGCCCATTTTGGAGAAGGGAAAGCCAAGGCACAGAGAGGTAAAGTGACTTTGCCAAAACCACACAATGCGTGGGTGGCAGAGTCTAGATGTAAACCTAGGCGCTTGGGCCCTAGACACTGTGCAGTACAGCCCCTCCAGCGGCCCAGCATGCTGGGCTCAGGAGCTGGGATTTTACCAGGAGGGAACTGGGGAGCCATGGGAGGTTTTAGAGCACAGTTTCTCACTCAGCCTCTGCACTTCTGAACATTCTGGCCCACATCATTCTCTGGAGTGGGGCTGTCCTGGACACTGCAGCAACCCTGGCCTCCACCCACTGCACAGCAGGAGTACCACCCCCCCAAGTTGTGACAACCACAAATGTCCCCAGACATTGCCGGGGGTGGGGGGGCAAAATCGTCCCTGGTGAGAACCACTGGCCTAGAGCATTGAAGAGATACCAGAGCTGGTGGTAGAAGGTTCTGTCTGTTGGTCTGTTGGAGGAGGGTAAGGAAAGAGGCCCAGAGGCCAGGGAGGAGGGGGCAGCCTGGGCTGGTCCCACCATAAGGAGGAGCTTTTGGGGATAGAACAGGACGTAGGGAGTGGGGGAGAGGAAGTTCAGAGACCCAACCCAGGAGGGAGCACTTCTGATCGTATCATTAATTTGGGGACAGTCGGGGCTTTAGAACATCATACTGTGTGGGTGGCTGCCATTCTGTCCCCCTAGCCCCCGTCCCTGACTCCACGTGTCCACATCATGGTCTTTCCTCTCCCAGGGCTGCATCTGGGGCCAAGGAGGGGCAGGGATCTGTTTGATGGATCCAATCTTCCAAGGCCAGCCTCAGGCCCGGTTGCAAATGAGCGCTGGGCCCTGCAGCCCACAGGGCAGTGCCTGGTGCAGAAGAGTGATGGATGGGGCTGCACGGTCATTAATCGGGCGGGTGAGGAAACAGGTGGCCGTGTGTGTGCGGCCCGGGGACCTCCCTGTTAGGCCTGGTGGAGGTGGGGCCTCGGCTATCCAGCTCCGGTTTGAGCCTGCCGCTGGCTGAGCTGGGGCAGTGTGAATCCACTGCTTGGTACCTTAGACCCTCACCCCCACTCCCAAATGGAGCTAGTACTTATTCATTCATTCCATCAGTACATATTTATTGAGCACCTACTGTGTGCCAGACGTGGTTCTACGTGGGGGTTTAGTGCAGTGACCAAGGGAGACAAAAATTCTTCCCCATGTAGAGCTGATAGACTTAAAACTTGAGTCAGGTCCTGTCCTTCCTCTGCCCACAACCGTACATGGCTCCCACCTCCCTAGCTGGAAAAGCCCAAGTCCTCCCTGTAGCCCACGAGGCCCTGTACGACCTGCCCTGTCCCCTCCCTGCCATCCCCTGCCCCCGCTCTCCTCTCCCCTGCCCCCTCTCTCCCCTCCCCTGCCCCCTCTGTCCCCCTCGCTCTCTCTGCTCCAGCCACACGGGCCTCCTCGCTGTTCCTCCCCTATTCCAGGCTCAGTCCTGCCCCAGGGCCTTTGCACGGGCTGTTTCTTCTGTCTCTTTCTGTCTTGGCTAATTCCTTCATTTCCTTCCAGTGTTGGCTTAAATGTCACCTTCTCAATGAGGCCTCTCTTGACTTCCCTATTTAATTCTGGCAGGGCCAGGACAAAGTGAGTGTACTTTTTTTTTTTTTTTTTCTTGTCTTTTATCTTTTTCCGTGTCCGGCAACAGATCGCAACCCTCAGTGTTGCCCCCGTACCGGACCGGGGACCGGCAACGGGATTGCAACCCTCGGTGCCGCTCCCGCACCTCGCTCAGCCAGTGAGCGGGAACCGGTCTGTACGTGGGATCCGAACCCTCGGGCGGGAGCACCGCCGCGCTTCCCAAGCGGCGCACTTATCCAGTGCGCCACCGGGCCAGCCCCTAAAGTGACTGTACTTTTGAGTGAGGTGCTTTCTTTAGGCATAAATTTAAAGGGGCGCCAAAAATCTTAGTCATCAAGATAAACAGTATTTTAATGCAATCTGTTCTTTTTTTTTTGTAGCAAAATAAATATAACATAAAATGTACCATTAGTGGCATTTAATACATTTATAGTGTTGTACATCCATCACTACTATCTAGCTCCAGAACATTCCATCACCCCAAATAGAAAACCCACCCCCATTAGGAGTTACAGCCCCTTCCCCTCCACCAGCCCCTGGCAACCACGAATCCATTTTCTGTGCCTGTGGACTGGCCTGTTCTGGACATTTTATGTAAATGGAATCACACACTATGTGGTCTTTTGTGTCTAGCATCTGTCACTGAGCATGATGTGTTCAAGGTCCATCCATGTGGCAGCATGTGTCAGAGCCTCATTCCTTTTCACAGCTGAGTAATGTTCCACTGTGTGGATGGACCGTTCCACTTTCAATGGACATTTGGTTGTTTCTACTTTCAAGCTATTATGAATCATGCTGTTGTGGATGTTCATGTACAAGTTTTTGTGTGTACATATGAGGGTACTTCAAAAAGTTCATGGAAAGATTGGTGTTATCTTTTCATTTTTTTTCCCATGAACTTTTGTTAGTACTCTTGCGTGTTTTCAATTCTCTTGGGTATACACCTAGGAGCGGAATTGCTGGCTCATATGGTAACACCATGTTTAATTGTTTGAGGAACTGCCAGACTGTTTCCCATAGCAGCTGCACTGTTTTACATCCCACCAGCCATGCGTGAGGCTTCCAATTTCTTCGCATCTTGCCAACACTTGTTATTTTCTTTTCTTTCTTTTTTTTTAAATAATAGCTATTCTGGTGGGTGTGAAGTGATATCTCACTGTGGTTTTCATTGTTTTCATTTTTTTGGTGGCAGGCTGGTTTGGACCTTGGTGTTTGGACCTTTGACCTTGGTGTTAAAACTGTGCTCTAACCCACTGAACCAACTGGCCAGCCTGCATAATTTAATATGTTAACAATTCAAAACTAATGAAAAAATATCCATGTTGAATAAAATATCAAACTTTTTTTTCTGGTGGCAGGTGAATGAGGGGATCTGAACCCATGACCTTGGTTTTAAAACATCACCGTGTAACCCACTGAGCTAACTGGCCAGCCCCCCAAATTTTAAATAAAAAAGGATCCAATCCTTGCATGACCCTCCTCAGGGTACCTCCCTCTCCCCAGCCCTTTGCCCTGGCCCCAACCCCAACTCTTCATCTAGGTAATGAGTTCAACGTTTTCTTCGCTGCGTAGGACCCATCACCACCTGAAGCATGACGTGTTTTATGTATTTACTTTGTTGAATGTCAGCTCCAGGAAGCAGGGATTTTTGTGTGTCTTGGTCACTATTGCACCTAGAACAGGGCCTGGCTTACTGTAAGTGCTCAATAAATAATTACTGAATGAATGAATGAATGAGCGAGTGAGGGGGTTGTGAGGATACATTGGGTTATTGCAGAATTAAATGAGATAGGACCTGGAAAGCACTTAGCACACAGCACTCAGCTGGCATGTGACATCCCTGATTCAAGCTTATGGCCTGAGAAGAATGCTGTGGTTGGCTGGGCTTGGGTCACATGACAACCCTGATTCAAGTCTTATGGCCTGAGAAGAATGCTCTGATTGGCCAGGCTTGGGTCACATGACATGCTGAATACAATCCTTGTTCTGATTGGGTAGGCTTGGATCACATGACTTCCCTGAGGCACACTTCATGGTCTGTACAAATGCTCTGATTGGACAGGTTTAGGTCACCTGACTTTTCAATGTCACTAAATGAGGAAATGGAGGATTATTATTATTATTTTATTATGTTTTACTCCTTCCACCTTCATTTGTTTAAGAAATGCCTCCTTTTTGCTAGGGTTGGGACATGAGAGAGATGGAGAAAGGGTGGGGAAGAAACTCACATCGACTGCTATTATTTTATTATGTTTTACTCCTTCCACCTTCATTTGTTTAAGAAATGCCTCCTTTTTGCCAGGGTTGGGACACGAGAGAGATGGAGAAAGGGTGGGGAAGAAACTCACATTGACTGGGTACCTGATATATGCCCGGCTGGCTTCTAGTTTTCATCCCCATGGCTGGCCGGTTAGCTCAGTGGATTAGAGCCCAGTGGTATAACACCAAGGTGGAGGGTTCAGATCCCTGGACCAGCCAGCTGTCCCCCCCAAAAAGAAAAAATTGTGTGGATTTTCATCCCCATCACTACAATGTGGGCCTAGAACATTAGAAGCTGGTCCCACCTCGGGGGCCTTTGTGCTCGTTCCTCTCTCTGCCTGGCATGCTCTTCTCTGCATTTCTCCTAGGACTCAATCCTCCTCTGCTTAACTATCACTTCTTCTCAGAGGCCTTCCCCGACCAGTCAAGTGGAAAAAAACCCAAATAAAACTCCAAAATCATTCTTTCCTTTTTTAAAAAAGATGACTGGTAAGGGGATCTTAACCCTTGACTTGGTGTTGTCAGCACCGCGCTCAGCCAGTGAGCAAACCGGCCATCCCTATATGGGATCCGAACCCGTGGCCTTGGTGTTATCAGCACCGCACTCTACCGAGTGAGCCACGGGCCGGCCCCAAATCATTCTTTCTTTTATCAGCCTATTTTGTTCTTTCACTTCTTGGCGGCTGGCCAGTACAGGGATGCAAACCCTTGACCTTGGTGTTACAACACCTCACTCTAACTGACTGAGCTAACCGGCCAGCCCCTGTTGTTATTTTAAATAGCACTTATCATTCTGAAATGATCATGTTTAATTGTTGTCTTCTTTATTACCCATCAACCCCGTGAGATTGAGAGATCTGCGTTTGTCTTATTCTCTGCTGTGTCCCAGAGCACAGTTTGGTTGGGGCCTGGCAAAGGATTCATACTCAGTGCAAAAATGAGGTATTTGTGAAACGAATGAATGAGGTAGTAATTCTTATCCCCGTATTCCAGATGAGGAATCCTTGGCCCAAAGAAGGGCAATAGTGAATTCTACTGTTTGTGTACCTTTGGAATTTCTGCCTTCTTCTACACCCCCAGAGCTCAGTCGCACAAGCAGCATTTTATGTTTATGTTGAAACATAATTGATCGTACCACAACAAGCATTTATTGAGCACCCACTGTGTGCTTGGTCCTTGTTTCGATAATAGGGATATACATAGCCCCAACCTTACAGTCTAGCAGGACAGCCATATATTAATAATAGTAAAAAAACCCCACATACAAACAAATATACAGCCATAATCCATCAGCTGTCCCATTGGCTCTGGCTTCACAAATGCAGCCATGTGTCACTTAGTGATGGGGATACAGAGAAATGCATCATTAGGTGATTTCGTGGTCGTGCGAACATCAGAGTGTACTTACATGCACCTAGATGGTGTCGCCTGTGGCTCCTAGGCTACAAACCTGTACAGCATGCTACTGTAGGCAACTGTCATGCAATGGTAGGTATTTCTGTACTAAACATAGAAAAGTTATAGTAAAAATACGGTATTATAACCTCACAGGGCTACTGTTGTATATGTGGTCTGTTGTTGACCAAAACATTGTTATGTGGTGCGTGACTGTAAACCCACAATCCAGTTGTTTCTCATCGCCTGTAGGGCTAGCATCCTGGTGCACGTCCCCACCAATTTGCTCTGTGCAGGAGTGTCTCGTCTCGTTTAGGATTTTTTGTGTGTGCAAATGACAGCAATAACAAAAACAACAGAACACACAGAAAATGGAATGTCGTAAATGCACGGAACCAAACATTCCGGGGGTTAGGCTGACTTCAGGCGTGGCTGGATCCAGAGGCTGAAACACTGGCATTAGGATCCTGTGTCTTGCCAAGCTCAGCTTTGCGGGGTTGGCTTCATTCATGGGACAGCTGTCTCCTATGGAGGCAAATGCAGCTCCTGCCAGCTGTAGGCTTTCATCCTCCCAGTTCAGCAACTCCAGCCAATTCCTTCTGCTTAATTACCGTGTGTCCTAGGGCTCATTCTTATTGGCTGGGCTTTGGTCACATGACATCCCTGATTCAATCCATATAATATGAGTGGAATGCTCTGATTGGCCAATCTTGGGTCACATGACTTTTCTCATTTCAATGTTCCTGGCCTACAGGGAAATGCCTTGATTGGCCAGGATGGGATCATGTGACTTCATTGAGGTCATTCCAGTTAAAGGAGTGGGGTCAGCCCCAATAGTACTACAAAGAGGGAGCACGAATGAGTAGATGTTCCCCAGTGGGGAACCGAGACTCCCATGGCAGGGTCCTAGGCCTGGGGAGGGCGGGAGACGTGAGCCGGATGGAAAGATGCTTCACTGTGTAACTTTTGTGCAACCTCCAAGCCTTGGTTTTCCTTCTCTGTAAAATGGGCACCCTCTGTAAAAACGGGAACAGTGATGGAAAAGTGAGGGAATGTTGGGGAGGGGGACATGATCACCATTTCCATGGCTTCCTCTGCCTCCAGTCACCCCAGCCACCCCAGCCACCCTTGGACTGGTTGCCCAGCAAGGCAGAGTCGGCTGCCTGGCCAGGTTCCCACATGCACACCCCCTATATGGCTTTGAATGAGTCTCAGAGCCTCAGTTTCCCCCTCTGTGAAATGGGGGCAGCGGGGCTGTGTCTCTGAGTTGTGCAGATCTGAGGACCTAACAGGGATGAAGGCCTTTTTGTCACTTTCAAATGGGTCGATGCTACTGTGGTTATTTCGGTCTGGCTGGGGAGATGAGATCGTTCTGCATAGTTGAGGACTTTCTCTGCTTCCACCCTGCTGCACAGCCAGGCCTCCCTGCCCGGGTGGCGGAGGCGGAGGTGGGGGAGGGAGGGAAACATTCCTGATGGTCAACTCAGTGCCTGGACCTTCCAAACCAATGCTGTCATACGACAGGTGGTATCCTTATCATCAACATCGTCACCAACGCATTTCGCAGTCGTAGAAGCCGAGTTTGAGCGCCTCCTGCCAAGACAGAACCAGGACGTGGCGTGGCCCTGGCTGGAGCCCAGGACTGTGACTCGCCAGTGGCCGTTCCCCACACGGCAGCCAGAGGGAGCTGTTTTGTGTTTTTTTGGGGTTTTTTTTTGTTTTTTTTCATTTCATTTTTTCCTTTTAGCTTTTTTTTTGGATGTAATTTCAGTTTTACAGAAAAATTGCAAGAACAGTACTAGAACTGAGAACTCTCAGATGCTCTTCACCCAAATTGCCCAAATGCTGATCTTTCCCACGCTTGCTTTCTCTGACTGTGTCCTTTTTTAAAAAAAAATGTGAGAGGCTGTGGCAGGCTGGATGTTACTTTACCCCCAAATTCTCCGCAGTTGGTATTTTCTATATGTAAGGACATTCTCCTACAGAACCACAGTATAATGATCAGAATAAGAAAAGTAATGTTAATACAAGGTTTTGATCTTGGGCTGGCTGGTTAGCTCAGTTGGTTAGAACGCAGCGTTGCAACAAGAACGTTCACGGGTCCGTCCCTGTACTGGCCAGCTGCCAAAAAAGAAAAAAAAAAAATATAGATAGATAGATAGATTGGTTGATTAGATATTTTATCTAATCCATAGTTCATAGTCAGATTTCACCAGTTGCCACAATAATATCCTTTACAGCAAAAGAAAATCCAGATCCCGTCCTTTTTTTAGATTCCGTGTCTCATTAGTCGCCTTTAATCTAGAGCAGTTCCCGAGACTCGCTTTGTTTGGGACACTGCCGTCTCTAAAGAGCACGTCCCAGTGACTGTGTAGCCTGTCCTCAGCCTGGGTTTGTCTGGTGTGTCCCTATGAACAGGCTCAGTTGTGCATTTGGGGGAGGAATGTCACAGAGGTGATCTGGTCTCCTCAGTGTGTGGCATCAGGAGGCTCATGATGTCCGTTTGTCCTGTTTCCGGGACAGCTTTATGGAGGTAAAATTCACGTATCACACTGTTTTAGCACATTCACAGAGTTGTGCAACCACCACCTCTATCCAGAACATTCCATCACCCCCAAAAGAAATCCCGTCCCCATCAGCAGTGACTCCCCACCCCCTCCCCCAGCCCCCAGCAACCACGAATCCACTTTCCCAGCCTGGGTTTGTCTGGTGTGTCCCTATGAACAGGCTCAGTTGTGCATTTGGGGGAGGAATGTCACAGAGGTGATCTGGTCTCCTCAGTGTGTGGCATCAGGAGGCTCATGATGTCCGTTTGTCCTGTTTCCGGGACAGCTTTATGGAGGTAAAATTCACGTATCACACTGTTTTAGCACATTCACAGAGTTGTGCAACCACCACCTCTATCCAGAACATTCCATCACCCCCAAAAGAAATCCCGTCCCCATCAGCAGTGACTCCCCACCCCCTCCCCCAGCCCCCAGCAACCACAAATCCACTCTCTGTCTCTGTAGATCAGCCTGTTCTGGACATTTCATGTAAATGGAGTCACACACTGTGGGGCCTTTTGTGTCTGGCGTCTGTCACTGAGTGTGACGTGTTTAAGGTGCATCCACGTGGTAGCGTGTGTCAGAGCCTCGTTCCTGTTCATGGCTGAGTGACGTTCCCGTGTGCGGAGGGACCACGCTGTGTGTGTTCACTTGTTGCTGGTCNCACAACGTGTTTTCATTTCCATGGCGGGAATACCTAGGAGTGGAATTGCTGGGTCCTGCAGTTCTAGGTTCAACATTTTGAGAAGCCACCAAACTGTTCACAGCGGCCACCCCACTACATTCCCAGCAGCTGTGTGACAGTTCTGATTTTTCCATGTCCTTGTCAACACTTGTAATCAGACCCTTCAATTTTGAACCCAGGGTGACTTCCTTTTTGGGGTGGTTGGGGGAGAGCTGGCCAGGATCTAGGATCCGAAGCCGTGACCTTGGTGTTATAAGGCTGCGCTCTAACCAACTGAGCCAACCAGCCAGCGCCCCAGGGTGAGTCCCTACTTGTCTCTCCTAGTCCCAGCCCTGCGGTGAGGGGCTGAGCCCCCCTGGTTCCAAAGGCCTTTCATGTTCTCTCTACAGCTCGTTAAACCAGGCAAGATAATAAAACAACGATGATGGTGGTGGTGGTGGTGGCCTAGGGCTGACTGTGTGCCGAGAACTGTTCCAAGCATCCCTCATGTGTACCTTCACTGACTAGTGGCCCATTTCGCAAATGGGGACTCTAGAGGCTCAGACACAACTAGGGCCTGGCTGGTCGGGGCTGGGGACCCAAGCCTCTCTCCTTTGCTGCGATTCCAGGGCCTTGCTTGAGTGTTTTGTTTTGTATTTTCCTTTCTCTCTGGTGCTTCCAGCTGCCACCCTTGGGAGCCTGGCATTGGCAGGGCTGGGAGGCGCTGTTGGGGTGTTTAAGGGACTTTAAAAAGTATTCCCAGCATTTCCCGGGGGCGGTGCTGTAATTAGTTGTGCTGATTAGGAGGTCGTCTCCAGCAGGTGTGTCTCTGGGGATACCCGGGGTCATTTGGGGACTGTGGCGAGCAGGGAGGCTTGGCTGCCCACCTGGCTTGCCCTCCAGAGGCCTCCGCTGCCTCCCCTTAGACACCCAAGGAGCATGTGTCAAGCCCTAGCTTTGCAACTGGTGGGCTGTGTGGCTCTGAGGAAGTGGCTGTCCCTCTCTGAGTCTTTGCTTTCCCATCTGTCTACTGGGTGTACAGGCATATAGCATGGCTCCCGCAGTACACAGCACCCCATGCCAGATCCCCTAGCAAAATATTAATCCCCGTCATTGTAAATGGCTACAGTTCACAGATCTCTCTCTTATCCCCAGCACTGTCCCAAGGCTTGAGGTGGACACCATTGTCAGTCCCATTTTACAGCTGAGGAACTGAGACTCAGAGGCCTGGAGAATGTGAGACATGAAACCCAGGGCACCCAACTCTTTTCTTTTGCCACATGAGGATGCAGTGAAAAGGCTGCCATCTGCAAGCCAAGAAGAGAGACCTCATCCGACACTGACCCTGCCGGCACCTTGATCTTGGACTTCCAGTCTCCAGAACTGTGAAGAAATAAGTTTCGGTTATTTAAGCCACCTATGGTATTTTGTGATGGCAGCCCCAGCTGGCTAAGGCAATGAGTTATAGATTTTAATCCTCAAAATAGGAGGAAGCAGTTATGGTCAAGGAGACCGAGAGCTCAGAAAGGGCAAGACACTGCCCTAAAGTCACACAGCCAGGAATTGACAAGTGAGATTTGAACTCGAATCTGGCTAGTTCTCAGTCCCATGTGTGCCTCCCGACTGCTCCCCAGACCCCCACAAACAGCTCCAAGGAGGCAGATGACAGGCGTGGGTTTGAATCTTCACTCTGGCAGCCTACTCTCCAAGTGACTTGGAACAAGGCGCTTCCACTATCTGAGCCTCAGTTTCCTCATCTGGAAAATGGGACTCATGACAGTTTTAGAGACTTGTGAGGATTGGATGAGATCAGTTATGAAGTTCCCTTAGCTGGGGTTAGCACAGAGGGTAAGAGCACTGGAGCAGCTGTCCTCTCTGACCCTCAGTCTCTTCTTCTATAGAATGGGCATAATGTCAGTACCTACTTGAATACAGTGCTTGAGTCAGAGTCTTGACTGAGTGGGAGTAACGTGGTTCGAACAGAATCTGGCATCAGTAAGTGCTTGATGTATATTAATTCCAAAAACTGATTATAAATGCAAACATGCCCACCAACCTAGAGACCTCCCCCAAGGACACACACACACTGGGACCCCTCCTGCCCAGGAGTGCATGATTGCTTTCTCTACAAACTGAGCTCTCCAGTTCTGTCACCATGGGGCACATGTGCCTACTTGCACTTAAATTTAAATTAATTGAAATGAAATTAAAATTTCAGTGTCTCAGTTGCACGGGGCACTGAGACAAGTGCTCAGTATCCACATGTGGCCAGTGGCCACTATACTGGACAAAGCCCACACAAAACATGTCTATCATCCAAGGGAGTTCTATGGGGAACACTGGACTAGAACATTCTAGAACAGGGGTTCTCAGCCAGAAATGATTATTTGCTCCCCAGGGGACACTGGGTGATGTCTGGGGACATCAGCGGTTGTCTCAACTGGGGGGAGCTCCTGGCATGGAGTAGGTGGAGGCCAGGGACGCTGCTCAGCACGTGCAGTGCCCAGGACGGCCCCACCCCAGAGAGTGACCCGGCCCCAATGTCCACAGTGCCGAGGGGGAGACCCCGTTCTGGAGCGACAGTAGCTACTAATCATACACGGTGGCTTACCTATACACTTAAAGTGAGGGAAATGAAAAATGCATTTCCTTCGCTGCCCCGTCCCTGTTTCAAGGGCTCAGCAGCCACAGGTGGCTCCCGTGTTGGACAGCTAGGACGTCGCGGTCATCGCAGAAAGCGCTGGTGGGCAGCACCGGTACCACAGGCTGCGGTTCCGCGCGCGTCCACACGGGGGCGGCGTCTCCCCAGGCTCCGGCACACCTTGGCTGAGGTCGCGCGCACCTGTCCCTGCCCCGCAGAGGATGAACGTGGCCCAAACGCGACAGGGGCTTGGTGACATCACATCCTTGGTTTGCAAATCCTTGGCGAGCACCTACTGTGTACCAAATTCTGTGCTGGAGACAGCTCAGCCAGGTTCCCTCCCCACTGGATGACAGTATCACCCCGCCACCAGTCATGATAACCTTAAATGTCCCCATTTATGAGGGGGGTGGGGGAGATGGCAAAATCACCCCAGGTGAGAATCATCATTTTGGTGAATCAACTCATCACACACATAAATATTTAACTTATTAAATAAGCAGTTATATGGGGGGGGGGAGCTTTCAACTTTTTTTGACCATGACATCTCCACCCAGTTATAAAAAACACACACACACATGTTCAGAACACACATTTAAATACATACATGCTATGGGTTGAAGGTTTGTACCCTCCAAAGCTCATGTTGGAACTTAATCCCCAATGTGGTATTTGCAAGGTGCAGCCTTTGAGAGGTGATTGGATCATGAGGACTGTAACTTCATGAATGGATTGATGGGTTAATGGTTTAATGGGTTATTAGGCAGTAGACTGGGGGCATTATAAGGAGACCAACTGGGCACACTGGTGCCCCCGTGATGTGATTACCTGCATTGCCATGGGACTCTGTAGAGAGCCTCCACCCAGAAGAAGACCCTCACGAGATGCACCCCCTGGACCACGGACTTCGTAGTCTGCAAAACCATAAGAAATCAATTTTTTTTTTTTTTCTGCAGTTGGTCTGTACGGGGATCAGAACCCTTGATGTAGTTAAGAAATAAATTTTGTTTCTTTCTTTTTTTTTTTTTTTGTAAAGATGACCGGTAAGGGGATCTTAACCCTTGACTTGGTGTTGTCAGCACCACACTCACCCAGTGAGCAAACCGGCCATCCCTATATGGGATCCGAACCCGTGGCCTTGGTGTTATCAGCAC
>NW_007731213.1:89845-98690 GCF_000696425.1 Galeopterus variegatus
CGGCCATCCCTATATGGGATTCGAACCCATGGCCTTGGTGTTATCAGCACCACACTCTCCCAAGTGAGCCACGGACCAGCCCTAAATTTTGTTTCTTTATAAATTATCCAGTTTCAGGTATTCTTTTTTTTTTTTTAAAGATGGACCAGTGAGGGGATCTTAACCCCTGACGTGGTGTTGTCAGCATATCCAGTTTCAGGTATTCTTTTTTTTTTTTAAAGATGGACCAGTGAGGGGATCTTAACCCCTGACGTGGTGTTGTCAGCACCACGCTCTCCCAAGTGAGCCACGGGCCGGCCCCAGTTTCAGGTATTCTGTTATTAGCAACAGAAAATGGACTGATACAGCACATAACTCCAATAAAAATTGCACAAAGTAATACTCGGCCTCACAAAGCATGATACCCTATGATATTTCCTATTCTACTCCATTTAAAATATAAATATGGGTCATGACCCACTAAATTGATTCCTTGACCCACAGATTGACAAAGACAATGATTAAGATACAGACTGAGAAAAACCCAAACTGGAAACTCCCCTAGACCCATTGTCTATAGAATGGGTACATTGCGATACAGTCACAGCACGGAGAATGGACAGCCGCTGCTGTCACGACGTGGCCGCGTCTTGTGCACACGATGTGGAACAGAGGAAGCCGGACACAGCAGAGAGGTGGTGGCACCACCGCAGATACAGGAAGCTCATGTGCAGGCCAGACTAAGCCAGTTTTACAAATGGGCAAAGGACTTGAGTAGACATTTCTCCAAAGAAGATAGACAGACGGCCACCCTGAACCTGAAAAGAGGCTCGATATCACTAGAGAAAAGCACATCAAAACCATGAGATGCTACTTCACACCCATCAGGATGGCTACAATAACATTTCATTTTACTTTATTTTATTTTTTTGGCAGCTGGCCGGTACAGGGATTGAACCCTGGACCTTGGTGTTATCAGCACCACGCTCCAACCAACTGGGATAACTGACCAACTCGTATATGTTATATGTTTCACAATTTATTTACAGAAAGAGGACAAAAGGAGCAGAGAGTCCATAGCTGGACTGTCAGAATTCCAGTTCACACTCCGTCCCTTACTTGCTGTGTGACCTTGGGCAAGTTACTTCTCCTCTCTGGTCTCGTTGCTAAACCAGGGATAATAGTGAGGATCGCATGAGTGAATAAAGCGAAAAACAGTAAGTGCTCATAGATATGGTAACTATTAGCATCATTCCTTCTGGCATGGACCGTGGTTAGCAAACTACGGCCCTCAGGTTGAATCCGGCCCTCTATCTGTTCCTGTAAATAAAGTTTTATTGGCACACAGCCACGTCCATTCATTTTCATTTTGTCTATTTTTCCTATGTAGCTGCTTTTGTGCTACAACAACAGAGTGGAATAATCGTGACAGAGACCATAGGACCCATCAAGTCAAAAATGTTTACATCTTGGCCCTTTCCAGGAAAAGTTTCCTGACCCTTTGGTACAGTTCCTGTTGGGCAAAATGGGTGGGGAACATTCTGTTTGCTGGATCCCTACTATGTCCAGGCACTGGGCTGAATAAACCCCCATCACTTGGCACTAATCTTAATGCACCCAGAAGAAACTGGTATATGATATTATTACATCCATTTTTTAGGTGGGAACACTAGGGCCAGAAGCAAGAACAATCAAGATCACAGACTTCTCCAGGAGTGGGAAGTCAGGAGATGGGGGCTGGAGCCCCCGATTCCCAGTGTGGCCGTGGGGAAGGGTGTGTCACTTCTGGTTTCTGAGCCTTAAGTCCATAGGAGGAGAGATCTTTATTGAGCATCGACCACATGGTAGGTGCTTTCCAGGTCGGGTTGTCAGATGAAATACAGGACTCCCAGTGACATGTGAATTTCAGATAAAGATTATTACGTGGGACATTTTTATCCTGCAACATTACATGAGACGTTCTTATCCTGAAACATTATTTGTCGTGTATCTGAAATTTGCATTTCAATATCTGTACTTTTATTTGCTAAATCTGGCAATTATACCTGGGCTGCACCGTGCCCACACTTGGAGTCACATCCAGGTCCCAAATCTTCCTTCCTTGTGCCTTTTCCACAGAGGCAGGCTGAGCAAGCAGAGGCTGAGCCAGGCCCCCAGGGTGCCAGTCCATGCCACTCTGTGCCTGAAGAGTCAAAGCATTGTACCGGCTTCCTAAGCTGTCACCAGGAGTAACCGCGTTGATATGTGTAACTGCGGAGAGTAGAACCTGGCACAAAGGTAGCGCTCAAAGACTGTTAGCTGTTCCGCTCTTCCAGGGCATGGGGTCAGGTCTGCCACTGCCAGCTGGCTGCCACTACCCACCTGTCCACCATCATTGTGCTTCCCGCCTGGCCAGCAACCTCGGCAGCTCTTATTGCTGGTTGCAGATAAGGGCTAATAAGGGAACCAAGATGGCAGGAGTTTCAAATAAAACCCCAAACCGAAAGCCTTGGCAGCCACAGCTCTTAGGAGGCCCTCGTGCCAACAGGCTGCCTGCCGCACGACTGCGGGCTCGATCCCTCTCCCCTCCGCTGAGCCTCAGTTTACCGCTCTGTAGAAAGAAGCAGGGACATGGGCTGGCCAGTTAGTTCAGTTGGTTAGAGCCTGGTGCTGCTAACACCAAAGTCCAGAGTTCAATCTCTGCATGGCCAGCTGCCAAAAAAGAAAGGGGAGGTGCAGGGATAAAGGAATATTTTCTTTTTTTAAAAAGATGACCGGTAGGGGGATCTCAACCCTTGGCTTGGTGTTGTCAGAACCACGCTCAGCCAGTGAGCGAACCGGTCATCCCTATATAGGGATCCGAACCCGTGGCCTTGGTGTTATCAGCACCACACTCTCCCGAGTGAGCCACGGGCCGGCCCGTAAAGGAGTATTTTCTCAAGGTATGCAAGGTGGTGTTAATTGCTCTGTGATGAACAATGTTTATTCCAGAAGCTCAGTATTTATTTTCCTGCTGACATGGATCAGGGTTAGCAAACTACAGCCCTTAGATTGAATCTGGCCCTCCATCTGTTTTTGTAAATAAAGTTTTATTGGCTCACAGACACACCCATTCATTTACATTTCGTCTATGGCTGCTTTGGGAGTACAAGAGAGTGAGTAATCATGACAGAGACCATAGGACCCATAAAGTAAAAATTGACTTTAAATAAAGGTAGGGTTAACCAGTTAACTCAGTTGATTAGAGGGTGGTGTTATAACGCCAAAGTCAAGGGTTCGGATCCCCGCTCGGGCCAACCGCTAAAAAAACAGAAGACAACAACAAGTGAATAAATAAAGGTGATAATGAATTCTAGACTGTTACTTTAATGTATATTGGGAGGACACAAAGCATACGTGATGGTTGTTTCGGGTAGTGTCACGGAGCGGGCGGGATGCATGCAGGGTTGACGCGTGTTGTTTCCTGTAGTATCGTCTATAAAGTCTCTGCAAACGCTGACTTAGCGCATACAGATCCATTGCTCCTAGTAGAAATCCAGGGTTAGGTGGCTGCCAGCCTCTGGTCACAGCATTCTCAACTGATCAGTTCATCACCTTGTCTTATGTGTGTTTCTGTTTAAAGACGCCTTATTTCAGATGTATTGATCTATTCACATTGAACTCACTGCTGGTGGCCCTGTCACTCACGCCCAACACACGTCCTTCCTCCGTGAGGCTCAGCACAGCCTCCTGTGCCCAGGAACGTGAGACAGCGCCTCCACACTATGCCTGGGCACTGTTTTAAACAGTAGATTGAATCTGGCCCTCCATCTGTTTTTGTAAATAAAGTTTTATTGGCTCACAGACACACCCATTCATTTACATTTCGTCTATGGCTGCTTTGGGAGTACAAGAGAGTGAGTAATCATGACAGAGACCATAGGACCCATATTTATTGCTGGTTGCAGATAAGGGCTAATAAGGGAACCAAGATGGCAGGAGTTTCAAATGAAACCCCAAACCGAAAGCCTTGGCAGCCACAGCTCTTAGGAGGCCCTCGTGCCAACAGGCTGCTTATTGCTGGTTGCAGATAAGGGCTAATAAGGGAACCAAGATGGCAGGAGTTTCAAATAAAACCCCAAACCGAAAGCCTTGGCAGCCACAGCTCTTAGGAGGCCCTCGTGCCAACAGGCTGCCTGCCGCACGACTGCGGGCTCGATCCCTCTCCCCTCCGCTGAGCCTCAGTTTACCGCTCTGTAGAAAGAAGCAGGGACATGGGCTGGCCAGTTAGTTCAGTTGGTTAGAGCCTGGTGCTGCTAACACCAAAGTCCAGAGTTCAATCTCTGCATGGCCAGCTGCCAAAAAAGAAAGGGGAGGTGCAGGGATAAAGGAATATTTTCTTTTTTTAAAAAGATGACCGGTAGGGGGATCTCAACCCTTGGCTTGGTGTTGTCAGAACCACGCTCAGCCAGTGAGCGAACCGGTCATCCCTATATAGGGATCCGAACCCGTGGCCTTGGTGTTATCAGCACCACACTCTCCCGAGTGAGCCACAGGCCGGCCCGTAAAGGAGTATTTTCTCAAGGTATGCAAGGTGGTGTTAATTGCTCTGTGATGAACAATGTTTATTCCAGAAGCTCAGTATTTATTTTCCTGCTGACATGGATCAGGGTTAGCAAACTACAGCCCTCAGATTGAATCTGGCCCTCCATCTGTTTTTGTAAATAAAGTTTTATTGGCTCACAGACACACCCATTCATTTACATTTCCTCTATGGCTGCTTTGGGAGTACAAGAGAGTGAGTAATCATGACAGAGACCATAGGACCCATAAAGTAAAAATTGACTTTAAATAAAGGTAGGGTTAACCAGTTAACTCAGTTGATTAGAGGGTGGTGTTATAACGCCAAAGTCAAGGGTTCGGATCCCCGCTCGGGCCAACCGCTAAAAAAACAGAAGACAACAACAAGTGAATAAATAAAGGTGATAATGAATTCTAGACTGTTACTTTAATGTATATTGGGAGGACACAAAGCATACGTGATGGTTGTTTCGGGTAGTGTCACGGAGCGGGCGGGATGCATGCAGGGTTGACGCGTGTTGTTTCCTGTAGTATCGTCTATAAAGTCTCTGCAAACGCTGACTTAGCGCATACAGATCCATTGCTCCTAGTAGAAATCCAGGGTTAGGTGGCTGCCAGCCTCTGGTCACAGCATTCTCAACTGATCAGTTCATCACCTTGTCTTATGTGTGTTTCTGTTTAAAGACGCCTTATTTCAGATGTATTGATCTATTCACATTGAACTCACTGCTGGTGGCGCTGTCACTCACGCCCATCACACGTCCTTCCTCCGTGAGGCTCAGCACAGCCTCCTGTGCCCAGGAACGTGAGACAGCGCCTCCACACTATGCCTGGGCACTGTTTTAAACAGCAAAATCACCAAGAGCACAAAAATGCAAAATACGCAGGAGTCAATAGGTTACACGGAGGACCCGCGCTCACAGTAGGAGCCGAAGCAAGAGGGCGGGCCGCACCCTCATCCAGCCTGAGCTGGGGACGTGCACGTCGCACGACTCGAATATTTCATGGGCTCCTGGACTGTTGGCCAATAACCCAGAAAGTGCCATGAGTGTTGATTTTGGGGTTACAAGTAAATTTCAGTGAGTAGCAAACTCACAAATGTGAAATCTGCAAATAGTGAGGATGGACGGTATGTACATTTGTATGTTTCCATTTGTCCGCTGTCTAGCTCTGTCTTCCAGGAGGACTTTGGGCCAAGACACCCCAGCAACCCTGAGTACCCACATGCTGGCTCCTAAATGACACTCTCCAGTGAAAGGACCTAGAGCTCATTGGAGAAATGGCGATTTGACAGAAAATACAAGACGAGCCCGGAGCACCTTCTGACAGCAGGAGGTCTGAGATTGCTCAGAGAACGATGGGTCCAGTCCGAATGACAAAGAGCCAGCTCGAAGGGCCCCAGTGGGCACATCTGGGATAAATTAGAGCAACAAAATAATTAAAGGCGGTCACGAACTAAACTGTTAAAAAAAAAGTGAGAATCCACAAATCCATTCCAAAAATAGATAAATAAATACAGTGAAGTCGGAGGTCAGAGAGACAGGTAAGGACCAGACTGTGGAGCGAGGGAGCTTTACACCAGAGGAAGCATGTTCCAGGCAGAGGCACAGCCCGTGCAAAGGCCCTGGGGCAGGACGGAGCCTGGCATGTTGGAGGAACAGGAAGAGGCCCGTGTGGCTACAGCAGAGAGAGAAGGGGACAGAGGAAGGAGGGGAGGGCAGGGAGGGGACAGGGCAGGTCAGGCAGAGCCTTGTGGCTGCAGGAGGACTTGGACTTTTCCCCCCGAGGGAAGTGGGAGCCATGGAGGGCTGTGGGCAGAGGAGGGACAGGACCTGACTCAAGTTTAAACTCAGTCATAAGATTAACATGAAGAAGCTTGTCCAGTAAAACCACGTCTTGGGGAACCGGGCAGAGGTTGTCCTTGGCCACATGTGGGGACATCTGTGGAAGCTCCGATCTCTCTGGGCTCAGAATGGGCTTGTTAAAAATGCAGCTTCCTGGGCCTGACTCTGCAGAGTTTAATTCAGTGGAGTGAGGATGGAGTCTGAGCTGCGAACCAGCATCCTGGGTGTTTCCAATGCTAAAGGTTGGTGGAGCCTGCGGGGTAGGAGGCCGCGTGGGTTGTGGGAACCTACAGCCCCAGGGTGCAAACTGTTTTGCCTTATTGGGAATAAAAAATTCAACCTGCCCACAGGAGGAATGGCTTATAACTTTTTTTTTAGAATTCTTTAAAAAAATTTTTTTAGCAGTTGACCAGTAAAGGGATCTGAACCTGGGACCTTGGTATAACTTAAAAAAAAAATTTTTTTTTTAAAAAGAAAGTCTTGGCTCAGTTATTTGCCTGAAGCAAGCTGGAATTCGGGTAACGCAAGGACCTCGATCAAGCTTTCATTCATTCACTTATTCAGTCATATTTAGCACACTGCTTGATGCTCCTTCTGTGACCAGCCACATGCTGGGCAGACCCTGAGGGCCCAGAAAAGCTTGATCCTTAGACTCGGCCATTGAAAAGTCCCTAGCCTTGGGGAGACAGAGCTGGACACAGACTCAGCCTTGTGGGGTCAGAGCTGGGACTTAAGAAGGGACCAGAGGCTGGGGAAACCCTGGGAAGGAATACAATATTTGTCAGAGGGGGACTGGCAGAGATTTTACAGAGGCGGGCCACTTAAGCTGGGGCTTTGAAGGGTGAATAGAAGTTTGCCAGTACTAGCTACTGAGAAGCACCCAGTCCGAGGGCGACAGGGTTAGGCACAGATGCTCTCAGTCCTGTGTGGTTGGGGCAGAGGGTGGGATCTCGGAGGTCGGGCTGGGGAAGGTCAGAGGTGGGGAATTGGGTTCTGTGTATAGGAGGGTGGTAGGTTACAGGAAGTTGGCAAAGAGAAAGGGTGAGGAGGGTGTTCCAGGCAGATGGAATGGCATATAGGAATGCTCAGGGGCACGATCCTGCATGTTTGCAGGGAATGTAACAAGTTCACTCTGATGAGATAGAACTAGGCTGTGAGTGGAGTTTCCCGGGGACTTGAGAATAGGAATGTTCCCAGGAGCCTGGTTGTGCGGGGCTGGTTATGCCCGGTTATAAGGGACCCTGTGTGGAGAGGCATAAAGGCCTTGCCAGAGCTGGGGCTGGGGAAGGCTGTGTAGAGAAGGGGCATTGGAGCTGCGGTTTTGGGGCATAAGTAGGAGTTCACTGTCCTGCCCTTGAGCAGCCCCTAGGCTAGGCTGGGAGGCTGTGTGGGCAGAGCTGGGACAGAACGGGATCCAGGGCTGAGGGGCTGCCCAGAGGGGGCCAGGGCGGCGCGTGTGGGGGGTCAGTCAGTCCTTCAGCGTCTCCTTCCTGAGCCCCGCCCCTGAGCTGGAAGTGGGGGACACAAAGATTCCTACTTGTATCTTTTTTTTTTTTTTTTTTAAAGATGACCGGTAAGGGGATCTTAACCCTTGACTTGGTGTTGTCAGCACCACGCTCACCCAGTGAGCAAACCGGCCATCCCTATATGGGATCCGAACCTGTGGCCTTGGTGTTATCAGCACCACACTCTCCTGAATGAGCCACGGGCCGGCCCTTTACTTGTATCTTTTAACCATCAAAACACCCCAAAGTTGGGCCAGGCCCGTGGCTCACTTGGGAGAGCGTGGGGCTGACGACACCAAGTCAAGGGTTATGATCCCCTTACCAGTCATCTTTAAAAAAAAAAAAGCAAAAAACACCCCAAAGTTAACCATAATCTAACTTCCTTTTTGAGATTTTAGTTTGCTTTATTCACTATATAAATTGTTAATGATGCAAATTAATTACTTTTTACTCGATGAGCTTGGTAACTATTTTGACAGACATGAGTTATGCTGTTGACAGCTCACAACATCAGACAAATATAATTTCATAAAATTAGCCCCCGCCCATCTCCCGGGTGGATTGTTTAGGTGCCGCGACACGGTGCATGCTGGGTGACCGCTTTCCTACGACCACAGTCTGTCCTGGTGATGTGGATCGGGCTCCGTTGTCCGGGCAACACACCTTGGGTGGGGCCTTGAAGTTCCCCCTGGAGACAAACTGAGGGAAGAATGGTCATTGTGAAATGGATCTTGGGTTGACAGCTGACCCACGGGAATAATAAATGATAATCACCATTATTATAATGATATCATTTATGGACTGTGTACTAGGTGTGTTTTAAGCTCTTTATGGGAATAAAACCTTTTGAAGGGAATTAAATCTTTTGCTGTTATATCCCTATTTTACAAAAAAGGAAGGCCGGCCCGTGGCTCACTCGGGAGAGTGCGGTGCTGATAACACCAAGGCCACGGGTTCGGATCCCATATAGGGATGGCC
>NW_007731213.1:98700-101700 GCF_000696425.1 Galeopterus variegatus
CCTTACCGGTCATCTTTAAAAAAAAAAAAAAAAAAAGGAGGCCCAGAGAGGTTGAGTCACTGGCTCAAGGTTACGGCTCAAGGTCATGGAGCTGGGAGGAGAGCAAGGAGGCAGAGCTGGGAATTGAACCCAGGAATTGCAGGTACAGAGGCTTTGCTTTTTTTTTTTTTTTTTTTTAAAGATGACCGGTAAGGGGATCTTAACCCTTGACTTGGTGTTGTCAGCACCACGCTCAGCCAGTGAGCTAACCGGCCATCCCTAACTATACCTTTTTGAAGTTGTTACAACAAGCAAACGGAAAGGACATTCTTGGGGGGGAGGGGAGAGAGGGAGGAGGGAGGGAGGTGTCGGTGATGGGCCATAATAACCATATACATTGTATATTGACAAAATAAAAATTTAATGAAAAATAAATAAATAAATAAAATTCTCCTCCCTTCCCAAGCCCCTTACCTTGCCTTACTTTTTTCTCTTTAGCATCTACCCCTATCTAACACCCAATATATTTTAATTACTTATGTTTGTTTTTTATCTGTCTTCCCCACTTAGAATATCAGCTCCATGAGGGTGGGTATTTTTACCTATTTTTCTCATGGCTGTGTCCCAAGTGCCCAGAACTGCGCCTGGCACACAGTAGGTGCTCAATAAATACTTGTTGAATAGAAAACTGGCTCTATGGGTCCACTTGGCCCATTGTAATAATTCTGAGCATTTATTGAGTTTCTTCTGTGTGCTAGTCTATTTGGGAATTCTTTGTTTTTTGTCATTGATTTTTTTTTCGAGCTATAGTTCACATTCTGTAAAATTCACAATTTGAAAGTGTACAGTTCAGTGGTTTTTTTAATATATTCACAGAGCTGTACAATCACCATCACTGTCTAAACCCAGAACACCCATTGCCTCAAAAGGAAACCCCATTCCCTTCCTATCTCTTCCCAGCCCCCGGTGACCATGAACCTACTTTCTTTTTTTTTTTTTTTTTTTTTTAAAGATGACCGGTAAGGGGATCTCAACCCTTGACTTGGTGTTGTCAGCACCACGCTCAGCCAGTGAGCGAACCGGCCATCCCTATATAGGATCTGAACCCGTGGCCCCAGTGTTCTCAGCACCGCACTCTCCCGAGTGAGCCACAGGCCGGCCCATGAACCCACTTTCTGTCCCTGTGGATTGGCCTGTTCTGGACATTTCACGTAAATGGAATCACACACTGTGTGGCCTTTTGTGTCTGGCGTCTGTCACTGAGCGTGATGTGTTCAAGGCCCATCCACGTGGCAGCGTGTGTCAGAGCCTCGTTCCTTTCCGCGGCTGAGGAATGTTCCCGTGTGTGGATGGGCCACGCGGTGTGTGTCTGTTCATCCGTTGATGGACACTGGTTTGTTCCCACTTTTGTGGTATTATGAGTAGCGTTGCTATGAACATTCATGTACAAGTTTTTGATTGAACACCCGTTTTCAATTCTTTTGGGTAGGTACTTCAGAGTGTAAGTGCCGGGATGAAATGGTAGCTGTACAGTTACCTTCCTGAGGAGCTGCCACATTGTTGTCTGCAGCGGCTGAGCCTTTTCTCACCCCCACCAGCCACGCGCGAGGGCTCCAGTTTCCCCACGTCTGCACCAGCACTTGTCATGATGACTTTTTGACTCCAGCGTCCTGGCGTGTGTGACGTGGCGTCTCTCTGCGGTTCTGATTAGCATTTCCCCAATGACTAACGCTGCTGAGCTCTTTTCGTGTGCCTGTTGATATGTGATCATCCTTATCACCACCCCATGTCACAGATGAAGAAACGGTGAGCAAAGAGGGACGGTCACCCCGTGAAGGTCACCCAGCTTGGGAGGGGGCGTGGGTTGAGAACCAGAGAGTCTGACTTTTGCCCACCAGCAGCCTGAAATTAGGCTGTTATGGGCATCTGCGTGGCACCCTTCGTGCAGACATACGTTTTCATTCCTGTTGGGTAAATACCTAGGAATGAAATGGCTGGATCGCATGGTAGGTGTATGTTGAACTGTTTAAAGAATCTGCCACACTTTTTCCCAGCGTGGCTGCCTGTTTTGCATTCCCACCAGCCACGGAGGAGGGTTCCAATCGCTCCCTATTGTCGCTGGCACTTGGTACCATCAGCCTTTTTCATTGTCGCCATTTTGGTGGGTGACTGGTGGCATCTTGTGGCGGATCTGATGTGCTTTTTCCTAATATGCTTGTTGGCCATGGGGATGTCTTCTTTTGGAAGAGTCAGTCGTAACGTTTTTGGAGCTGCGCGGCAAACACTGGGTGCCTACCATAGACTAGGCCCTGTGCTGGAAGCAGAGAACAGAACTGTGACCCAGACAGTGCCAGATGGCAGTTTGGGGGCGGTGCTGGGTCCTAAAGCAAGATGGGACAGGGGAGCCCCTCTCTGGCTTTTCCTGCTCTAAATGTCCCCGGGTCATGTGATGCTGATGGCTTTTTTTTACAGTCCCATGAGGGGGCAGGAGATGACCACCCATTTTCAACCCTGAGGCCTGGAGGAGGGCTGGCACCTGGGCATGATGAACTGCCTCCCCCTCCTGAGCTGGGGTTCTGGCCCCCCCACCTCCTGGGGTGGAGTCTCCCCACCCCACTTCCTGAGGTGGGGTCTGGTCCCAGGTGCCCCCTACAACCTGCCCACCCCCAGCCTTGGCCCCAGTCACCTTTGGTCTCAGCTCTGTGCCAGGAAATGGCTTTGCTCCCTGATCCCTGGACCCCTCATAAAACCCAGCTCCTCGAGGTCCAGGAGGCCAAGGCCAGGAGGAAGGGAGGAGGCCTCCATCAAGACGAGACAGTGTGGACTTTGTCACTCCGGGCCTCTGGGCGGGAGAGCCAGAATAGGTGTTCAGCTCCTGCCTGGGCCCTGGGCATGGTTTGCCATCATTCCACGGGCCTCAGTTTCCCCTTCTTACCCCCTGGAGGCTTTCTGGGTCCCTGCCGGGCTCTGGGCACATAGTAGGTGCTGAGTGAATGGATGAGAAGACCCCCCCCCCCCCCC
>NW_007731213.1:102700-111208 GCF_000696425.1 Galeopterus variegatus
GGATGAGAAGACCCCCCCCCCCCCGCTGTTGTTTCTGCTCCCTGCCACCCTCCTCTCCACAAAGCCCAGGGCAGACCTGCAGCCGGGAGGGGGAGCCATGGAGCACCTTTCAGAACAACTCGAGGAATGAATGAAGGCACCACTCTGTCCCCACCTCCCTCGGGTCCCTCCCTCACCTGCAGCCCAACTCCGCCTGCACCTGTCCCTGTGTTTTTTGTTTTTTTTTTTTTTAAAAAGATGCCCGGTAAGGGGATCTTAACCCTTGACTTGGTGTTGTCAGCACCACACTCAGCCAGTGAGCCAACCGGCCATCCCTATATGGGATCCGAACCCGTGGCCTTGGCGTTATCAGCACCACACTCTCCCGAGTGAGCCACGGGCCGGCCCCTATATGCAGTTTTTATGGCTGAATAATATTGCATGGTATGGGTGGACCAATATGTTTATCCACTTACCTGTTTTTTTATTTTATTTATTTATTTTATTTATTTTATGTATTTATTTTTTGGCCATCACATGGATTGAACCCTGGACCTTGGTGTTATAACCATCAGACTATCCGACTGAGCTAACCGGCCAGCCTTCACTTACCTGTGGATGGACATTTGGGCTGTTTCTAGTTTGGGATGTTATGAATAAAGCTGCTGTATGCATTCATGTCCAAGTCTCTGTGGATGTGTGCTTTCCTCTCTCCTGAGTTCATGGATTAGTTACTAATTTTTGCATAACAAATCATCCCAATACTTAGGACTTCAAAACAATAAACATTTTTCAGATCCTTTTACTGGCCAACTGCCAAAAAAAAAAATTAAACATTTATTATCTCACACAGTTTTACATAGGTCAGGAATCTGGAAATAACATAGCTGGGTGGTTTAGGTTTGAGTTCTTTTGTGAAGTTTCATCAAGCTGTTGGCTGGGTTGCCTCATCTGAAGGCTCGACTGGGGCTGGGGTAGCCACTTCCAAGATGGTGCAATGGCTTGGTTCTTGGCTAGAGGACGCAGATCTACTCCACACGGCCTCTCCAGCAGGACGGTATGGACTTTTTACAGTGTGGCTGGGCTCTCAGGGGCTTGTGAGAGGGAGCCCAGAAGCCACAGCCAGGGGGGAGGAGGCCACTTAAGACATCAAATACGAGCTGTAATTTATTCACGCATCTGTTCTTTCCTGCAATGTTTATTGAGCACCTACTGTACGCCAGGCTGGTTCTAGATACAGCAGAGATCAAGACAGACAAAGATAGCCTCTGTCATGGTGCAAGAGGTCACCAGTGAGTAAAGAGCTGAAAAAGGAGATCATTTCATGGACAACACAGTGATTTTACGACCTAATGCCTGAAATGATCTGCCATATTCTACTGGTTAGTAGGGAGTCACCAACTTCAACCCACATTCTAGGAGAGGTGAATTATACACGGTCATGAACACCAGCAAGTGGGAGTCATTGGGTGCTATCCTAGAGATCTTCTACCACAGTCTCCTAGTGTTTAAATATTTAAGCAAACATGAAGCTTCTACTGTGTACTTCACAAGAAATTTCTCCTTGGCTATTTGCAAACCAAGTGCTAACGTGCCCACCTTAAGTCACCTGCCCACAGCCTACCCCAGCAGTTTGCAACAAAATCAAGATTGGATCCTGAATTTTAAGTCCTGGGGTTGGGAGGGGAGGCAGACAGAGGCAAGGAGCAGGAACAGAAAAGGAGGATAAAGAAAAGAAGCACAGGGCCGGATCCATGGTGCACTCGGGAGAGTGCAGCGCTGGGAGCGCAGCGACGCTCCCGCCACGGGTTCGGATCCTATATAGGACTGGCCAGTGTGCTCACTGGCTGAGCGCGGTGCGGGTGACCCCGCACCAAGGGTTGTGATCCCCTTACCGGTCACGAAAAAGACAAAAAAAAAAAAAAAAAAAGAAAGGAAGCACAATTATTATTTTTTCCTCCAGAGAAAGACAAGCACGCATGAAAGCTGCATTCCTTCACTGATGTCACAAACATTTCTTGAGCACCTACTGTATGCCAGGTGCTGTTCTAGGCCCTGGGGACATGGCAAAGAACAAGATGGACAAAGTTTCTCACACAAGTGAAACTCACACACACACACACACACACACACACACACACACACACACACACAAGGCAAACTATTCCAATCTAGCATCTAGCACGTAGTACGTGCTCAATAAATCACCACTGATAAATGAATAGATCCCATTTCAAATTGTGTCAAAGGCTCTGAAGGAAAAGAACAGGGTATTATGAGAGAGAGTATTGGGGGGCTAGTTTAGTTTTGGGGGACAGGAAAGATGAGACTTGGAGGAGCAGGTTTGGGGTGCTGGTCAGGCACAGTGTGGCCGTATTGTGTATGAGACCCCCATGAGCCCCTCCACATGGGGATGGTGAGAGGCTGCTGGACCCCGTGTATGGGGCAGGGGGAGGCCTGGGCATTGTTGGGTGTAGACGGGGTTTAGAGTCCCGGGAGGGGTGTGTGTGGAGGAGCAAAGAGACCCAATGACCAGCCTGGACATGGGAGACCCAGGGGTGCTCGAGACACCCACGGCTGCTGCCCTCCTGGAGCACGTGGTCTGGTGGGTGACACTGTAACCAATAAACATGCAAGTATGATTGTTAATGCCATGGGGGGAGGAGGTCACAATTTATTCATGTGTCCATGCTTTCCTTCAGTGTTTGCTGAGCACGTACTGTACGCCAGGCTGGTTCTAGAGACAATGGAGATCAAGACAGACAAAGATACCCTATATCACGGCAGTGGAGGGTGATCGAGGTGGGGGGTGACATTAGTTAAAGGTGGTCAGAGAAGGCCTGTCGGAGGAGGGGGCGTTTTGAGCTGACGCCTGAGTGACAGTGTGTGTGTTCACGGCTTTACCCCTGGTTGTAGGTTCTATGTGCAGGTGGAGCTTTGACTATTTGTTGGGGAAACCCCAGAAACCCCCTGCCCTGGCTGTGGCCAGCTGAGGTGGATGGAAGTCCCCCCTCCCCAGCCAACCACAGATGAGAGTTGCAAGGATCTAATCTTCCCACACACCCACTGCTAATAAATGGAGACTTTGACCTGCCCCTCACCCGCTTATCTCAAGACAGGGGAACAGTCTATCAGGGTACAGCTCTGAAGATTGGCGATGGGCCCCTGGAGCTTGGAATCTGGGCAGGGCCAGGTGGGGAGAGGAGGTGAGCGGGCGGTTAGGCAGGTCAGGCCTGGGAGAGGCCCATTGTCAGGGAAGTCACGGGCAACCGTCTCTGCTTTCTCCTCTGTAAAATGGGTTTCCGGCCCCAAGAACACGCCAGGTTCTTTTATTCCTTTTCCATCATTTAAAACAGCCTGCCTGCGGGCTGGCTGGTTAGCTCAGTTGGCTACAGCGCAGCCTTATAACGCCAAGGTCATGGGTTCAGATCCTGTTCCAGCCAGCTGCCAAAAAAAGAAAAAGGCAAAAACACATTGATTGAGCACCTATTGTGTATGTGGGCTTTGTTCTAGGTCCCCTTTTATAAGGGGTCAGATAGTACATACTTTAAAGCTGTTGCAACTATTTTATTTGCCCTTAAATTAATGGGTGTGGCTATGTTCCAATAAAACCTTAGTTATGGATACTGAAAGGTGAGTTTCATATAATTTCACATGTTCCGAACTATTACTTTCTTTTGAATTTCTTTTTAACCATTTGAAAATGAAAAATCCATTCTGAGCTCATGGACCATACAGAAAAACCAGGCGGTGGGTCAGATTTAACAGAGGGTAGTAGTTTGCCAGTACCCATTCTAGGTAAGCCAGACGGGCCCAGTTCCTGTCCTCAAGGAGATGTCAGTGGGGGAAACTGAGTCTACAGACAGACACCCAGAAGAATACATAATTTCAAGTTCTGCCTCAAGAGAGAGGTACTGGACTTGGTTTGAGGGGTCAGGGAAGGTCTGGAGGTGGTAGCGTTTGAACTGTGATGGACAGGATGAGCGGGGATTGGGCAAGGAAGCCAGAGAGAGAAAATGGTTTTAGGCAAAGTCAACAATGTGATGGGAACATATTCACGTTTTTACAAATTCTGGTGGCTGCCTCAGTTTCACCTCAAGGTAAAGATAAAGATATCTCTGGATAAGTTTGGTTTAAAGGGCTTAACGCAGTGTCTGGTATACAGCAGGCACTCTATTAATGCTTGTTTATGTCCTGGAATAGCAGGCCGCAAGGTAAAGATAAAGATATCTCTGGATAAGTTTGGTTTAAAGGGCTTAATGCAGTGTCTGGTATACAGCAGGCACTCTATTAATGCTTGTTTATGTCCTGGAATAGCAGGCCCTGCATTCATGCCTGGTCCATGACTGATTTACAGTAGGCACTCCATAACACTTCGCCCGGTCTGGTATGCAGAATGTACTGCATTAGTACCTGGTCCGTGTTTACTACATAGTAGGCATGCATTAATGCCTGGTCCATGCCTGGTATACAGGAGGCTCTCTGTTAAAGCTTGTGCCCTGTGTGGTATATAGCAGAAACTACATTAATGCGAGGCCTGTGCTTGGTATGGAGCAGGCACTGCATTAATGCTTGGTCTGTGTCTGGTATACAGTGGGCACTCCATTAATGCTTGGCCCATGCCTGGTGTATAGCAGGTGCTGTGTTAATTCCTGGTCTGCTCTTGGTATATAGAAGGCTGTGCATTAACGCCTGGCACATACCTGGTATACAGTAGGCACTCCGTTAATGCCTGGCCCGTGCCTCGCATATAACGGGCGTTGCGTTAATGCCCGGTATACCGTAGGCGTTCCACTACTCCAGGAATGGTTGGTTGCAGGTTCGTTCCCAGGCGGGCAATGCCCACGCGGGCCCCGCGCACCGCAGATCGTGAACGCCTGAGCCCGGTGCCCCGCGCAGGGCCGAGCTGGGCGGGCCGAGTCCGCCACATTCCCACAATCCCGGGCGGCCCCGCCCCAGCTCCCGGCTGCGCGGCCCCTTCCCACGTCGGCGCAACCAAGCCCGCGGACGCCCCGCCCAGTCCCGCGATGCCCCGCCCCCCCGCCAGACTCCCGCGCTCCCATTGGCCGCGCCGCCTGCCCGTCGCGCGCTGGACCCCCGGCGCTAGGTTGCGCGGCGCTGGCCTGCTGTACCGGCCGCGCCGTCCGGGAGGGGTCCCCGGGTCAGCCCCGCCGCGCCGTCCGGGAGGGGTCCCCGGGTCAGCCCCGCCGCGCCGTCCGGGAGGGGTCCCCGGGTCAGCCCCGCCGCGCCGTCCGGGAGGGGTCCCCGGGTCAGCCCCGCCGCGCCGTCCGGGAGGGGTCCCCGGGTCAGCCCCGCCGCGCCGTCCGGGAGGGGTCCCCGGGTCAGCCCCGCCGCGCCGTCCGGGAGGGGTCCCCGGGTCAGCCCCGCCGCGCCGTCCGGGAGGGGTCCCCGGGTCAGCCCCGCCGCGCCGTCCGGGAGGGGTCCCCGGGTCAGCCCCGCCGCGCCGTCCGGGAGGGGTCCCCGGGTCAGCCCCGCCGCGCCGTCCGGGAGGGGTCCCCGGGTCAGCCCCGCCGCGCCGTCCGGGAGGGGTCCCCGGGTCAGCCCCGCCGCGCCGTCCGGGAGGGGTCCCCGGGTCAGCCCCGCCGCGCCGTCCGGGAGGGGTCCCCGGGTCAGCCCCGCCGCGCCGTCCGGGAGGGGTCCCCGGGTCAGCCCCGCCGCGCCGTCCGGGAGGGGTCCCCGGGTCAGCCCCGCCGCGCCGTCCGGGAGGGGTCCCCGGGTCAGCCCCGCCGCGCCGTCCGGGAGGGGTCCCCGGGTCAGCCCCGCCGCGCCGTCCGGGAGGGGTCCCCGGGTCAGCCCCGCCGCGCCGTCCGGGAGGGGTCCCCGGGTCAGCCCCGCCGCGCCGTCCGGGAGGGGTCCCCGGGTCAGCCCCGCCGCGCCGTCCGGGAGGGGTCCCCGGGTCAGCCCCGCCGCGCCGTCCGGGAGGGGTCCCCGGGTCAGCCCCGCCGCGCCGTCCGGGAGGGGTCCCCGGGTCAGCCCCGCCGCGCCGTCCGGGAGGGGTCCCCGGGTCAGCCCCGCCGCGCCGTCCGGGAGGGGTCCCCGGGTCAGCCCCGCCGCGCCGTCCGGGAGGGGTCCCCGGGTCAGCCCCGCCGCGCCGTCCGGGAGGGGTCCCCGGGTCAGCCCCGCCGCGCCGTCCGGGAGGGGTCCCCGGGTCAGCCCCGCCGCGCCGTCCGGGAGGGGTCCCCGGGTCAGCCCCGCCGCGCCGTCCGGGAGGGGTCCCCGGGTCAGCCCCGCCGCGCCGTCCGGGAGGGGTCCCCGGGTCAGCCCCGCCGCGCCGTCTGGGAGGGGTCCCTGGGTCCCCGGGTCAGCCCCGCCGTGCCGTTCATGTGGTGCCCCAGGGCCCTCAGAGTCAGTCCTGCTGTGTTGTCCAGGTAGGGGACTCTGTGTCCTGTGGGTTAGGCCTGCCAGGTGGTGTCCATGGTTCCCTCTGGGGCCAGCCCATATCTCTGCTGCCTAGGTCGGGTTCCTAGGTCTCTTTGGGGTCAGCTTTTGTCTGTATTGTCCAGCTTTCTTCAGGGCCAGCCCCCTGCTTTAACTGTCCAGCTGGGGTCCCCGGGTTCCTCCAGGGTCAGCCCCCTGTTTCTGCTGTCCACATTGGCGCCCCCCCACCCCTGGGACCCTTTGGGATCTGCCCTCCGCCCTTTCTCACAGGACAAGCCCCCTCCCTGCACAGGGCTGGTCCTCTGACCCTACCCCACAGAGGGTCTCTCCCTTGCTGCCCCCAGCATCTCTTCAGGGCCAGACCTTTGGGCTATAATCCACTAGGCTTCTCCCCCACCCCCCAGGATCCCACCAGGTGGAGCCCTGTTCCCTTCCAGAGGCTCTTCTGTTCTCCCACTCTTCTCTTCAGGGCCATTCCCCTGTCTCCTCTCCCTCTCTGGGAATGGCCCTGTGCCTCCTAAGTGGAATTCACCCTGTGAAGAGAAGACAGTCTTTCCTCTCCTCTTGAGGCTTCTGGTTAGCTGGAGGCCAGGGTGGGCTTGACACCGGGAGGAGTCTTCGGAGGTTGTCAGAACTGACCAGCACCTGAACACCCTTTAGTGCCCTATGGCTTGGTGGCAGCAGCACCCCCATCTCCCGCTCCTCCTCCCTGTTCTGGAGAAGGTTTGAGCACACCCAAGCACACCTGCTGCAGGGAGCTGGTCTGTCCATCTGTCCAGGGGGTGTTGTCACCCCAAATAACGGCTGCAAAGGACCGGCCCTGCAGTCGTTTACTAAACAGAAGCCCTCACCCTGCTGTGCTCCTCCCCTCCTAAGCTCCTGGACTTCAGGGAAGGGTGCAAGGGCTTGCCTGTCAACCAGAGGTAGCCACCCAGAGGGGCCCAGGGATGGGCAGGTGTTGTCCCTGAGGGAGGGGGCGCACCCAAGGAGCAGGGTCTGGTGGAGGAGGAGCCAGCAGCAGCATTGGTCGGCCCCGGAGAGGTGGCATTTTGTGGTGGGGAGCACGCTGCCTCTCCTGCTGCCCTCCAGGCCCTGGGCTAGAGAGCTGCCTTGGGTGAAATGCCATTCTAATTTTTTTTTTCCAAACTTGTGTTCTGATTTACCTAAAGGCTCTAAGGCTGTCCTTCCAGGAAAGATGAGCATTGAGCCACCCTTAAAGTTTAGAGGAAAGTTGGAGTGGGGCCCGTGTGGTAGTGCTGTGGAGGACAGCGTGGTGCTGGCTGGCTTTTGCAGTGGGCGATAGACTTTATTTTGGGGTGGGGAAGAGTTAGAGATGATGGGTGTCATAATGATATTACCAAATGGCCTTGCCCTGTGGCTATGTGACCTCCCCCTCCCCACCCTGGCCTCTCCTAGATGCACCCCGGCTTCTAAGCCCACACTTTGGACTTGCGATTCGGGGTTCAAGAATGCAGGTCAGGGGCTCCTGTTTCTGCAACCTTGGTGAGCCAGGTCTGGAGCTGGTGGCCCGGAGCCAGTCTGGAAGTGGTGTGGCCCGTCCCGCAAGCGCCTTTGTCTGGTGTCCACCTGTGGCTGTGTGGTGTTGGCTGCAGGAGTCCCTGTGTCTGCAGTCCCACCTCAACCCCACCGTGTAACCCTAGAAATTATCCCCCTGCACACTCACACCAGACCGTAAGATGGGAGTTTTGCACCTGTCCCGTTAGGGAGTTGGCTGTTAGGTTCAAGACATGGCAGGCAAAGTGAGGAAGATGGGAGATTGCAGGTCCAGGGTGAAGACCTCTGTGACCCATGGAGGTTTACATGCCATAAATGCCAAGCAGAAGTCCAGGGACGTGCTGGGGGTTTGGGAGGGTTTCACATGGGAGTGATGTTGGCCTGAGCCCCGAAGTGTTGCGGCCAGGGATCCCTTGCAGAATCCGAAGGACCCTCAGAAAACTCCCTTGCATCTCAGATTGAGGACCCCGTACTGGGAGGACTTTTATGACCAGAGGCTGGGGTTCAAAGGTGCAGGGGAAGGGACCCCTCTGCCCAGCCCTTACCTGCCTGCAGGACCCATTCCATTCTCCCGATAAGCCAGCCCCAAGTGTGCAACTCTTCTCGTTTTGCAGG
>NW_007731213.1:112339-116941 GCF_000696425.1 Galeopterus variegatus
CAGCCGGTATAGGGATCAAACTCTGGACCTTGTTGTTATCAACACCACGCTCTACCCAAGCGAGCTAACTGGCCAGCCCATAAATTATTTTGTAATGAAGGCATGTAGGGTGAATATCGTAGAGTGAATGGTTTTGTTTGTGTGGTCCAAGCCCTGTGCATGCATGTGTGTATGTGTGTATTTAATACTCAATATATGCATGAATGTATATGCAGATAATCAGTTTTAATTCACTATACTCCAGGCTTGTCCTTATTAACATTTTTGTCGATGGTAATGCTAGCTAGCGATGTGAACAGGAATAACCAGTACCATCCACTTAGCATAGATGCTGTTCCAGCCTCCGTGTTGGGCACGTCGCGGCTGCCACCATCCCGGGGTCCTCCCTGCCGCCTTGTAGGCTCTGGCAGGAGGAGTCTGAGCCTGGGGGGCTGCAGGCCCGATAAGGAGCTCTGCTGAGCCTCTGCCCCTCATGGTACAGCCCTTGGCCATTGCGTTTCTGTGACTTGGTAGTAAACCACCAAGGAGACCCGTTATCTGCTCCTTAGGGCAGGTTTATAGTTGGGAAGTCGTGGACTTCCATGGGAATGCCCATTCCTGGAGGCCCTGCGTGCCTAGCAAGGCTGAGCCGAGCGCCTGCAGGCTTTCTAAATAAAGCAGGGGTGGTTCGTTCTGGAGGCTTCCTGTCTGGCCTGCGATGGCCCCCACAGGGCAGTGAAAAGGCCTGGGACCGGCGTGGGTGCGGTGGCCCACGGGAAGGGCTGGGCGTGCCTCCAGAGCTGGGGGGCATGGAGCGTGGCCACTGGCTGCTGGCAGTGTGGCGTGCTGCTTCCCCACAGACCCTGGGAGCAGGAAGCACCCTTGGGTGGCTCCATCCACCTTCGATTCCCCCTGCTGGAGCCCACACTGTGGAGGTCCCAGGACTCGCCCAGGATGTGTGTTCTACATCCGTTACATTTATATTTAATTATCATCATTACCTTTTGCTTAGAGGGTCTGCTTTCCCAGGGCTCTGTCCCTGGAAGTGCTGCAAAATCTGCCAGCAGAAGTTCAGAATGACTCTCAGACCTCAATTTCCCTGTGTGTGCCGGGAGGACTCAAGGGCACAGCTCCCCTCCACACAGGGCCTTCAGAGCCAAGCACCTGAACTCACTCCCAGCAAAAAGACAGTTTATATCTGGAAGTGCTTGGAATCTCAGCATGCGGGGTTGGGCTTCCCTTCCCGCCGTGGCCAGGATGGTCCTGGAGTTCAGGGGATGGGCTGGGGCCTGCCGGCTGCTGGGCCCTGAGCTCCGTTTCCACCAGCGGCTGAGGCCCTTGGAAGCTTCGTTCCTCCCCGAGCGTCCTGCCCCATGCTGCGGTAAGGGCGGAGGAAGCGCTTCCCTCCAGTATTTGACCACAAGAGGTTTCACTTTCTGATTTCTGCGGTGGGCCCTTCTCGGTCTGGGACCAGGACACTCGGTAGCACTGAGAGGACGTCCTGGCACTGGGGGGGTCGGAGCCTTGTGCAGCAGAGTCAGACAACCTGAGAGAAGGGCAGATGGGGGTGCTGCTTGTCCCTTCTCTGCAGGGAAGCAGGGAGAGCAGAGTCAGGGGACCTGGTCCCTCTATTGGGTACCTACAGGGTGTTTCTTTCCCAGTGGGGCGCCTGGCCTCTGAATTGAGGACAGTGAGCCTCACGTGTCCTGCCAGACAGGGTGTCCTGAGTAGCAGAAGCTAGGAATGCCTGCAGTTGGTATTATTATTTGGCAGGAATGGAGCCTGCTCACAGAACTGGGGTCCCAAAGTGGGGTGTTTGTGCAACTGCTTACAGACGTGCGTGGACCGTGTCCCTGAGGCCTGCATTTCCTCCCTGGTGCTGCCCTGCCCAGCAGCCACCGTGTTGTCCTCATAGGGTACCTGGCAGGTCACTGGCAGTTGGCCACGTCCCCCTGCCAGGGTGTCTGTTGGTGCAGAACCCCCCTTCCCTCCGCTGCTTCCTGCCTCTGGGTCAGAAGTGGTTTCTCTGCTTCTGGGGGTTCTGGTCCAGCCTGCCTCTCCCCTGGCTGCCAGGCACGCTCTGCCAAAGCACAGGCAGGCAAAGCAGCCAGCTCCTTCTGAGTCCTCAGGGTCATCCGTGGGCCCAGGAGCAGTGTGGTGTCATTGCTGGGTGCATGGGCTGTGGAGACCAAGGCTCAGCCCCACCCCTGCCATGCTGCCCTGATCATGGAGCCTTGTCATTGTCCCCGCAGCACTGAGCATGTGCCTGGCACACAGTAGCTGCTCCATGAGAATTCTTTCCATGGAGAATCCCTCCCTGGCGTCTGGGATCGGCTCAGCAGCACACCTTGGTCAGGGTCACCCCCTTGGCACCATGGATGTCTGGAGCTGGATCACTCTCTGCGGTGGGGCCGTCCTGGGCACTGCAGGTGCTGAGCAGCATCCCTGGCCTCTACCCACTCGATGCCAGAAGCACCCCCTAGTCGTGACAACCACAAACGTCTCCAGACATGGCCCAGTGTCCTCTGGGGGAGGAATCACCCCAGTTGAGTACTGCTGATCTGAGTCTCTGATGAGCTCCTTTCCTGTGGACATTGTTCAGCTTTGTGTCCTCAGTCCCTGTGCATGGCGTATGGCACCAAGCCATGCCAGCCTCAGAGATGTGTGTAGAGTGATGATCCTTAGCTAGCTGAAGGTCGTGCACCTGGGGAAGAGAAGGGGGGTGACCTGGAGCTCCCCAGCTCCTGCAAGCTGCCCGGTGAACGTGGGCGCTCACTGCTCAGGTGGGCTCCGTTCCCACCTGCCTGTGGCCCTCTGTACCTATCTTCAGGCAGGTGGGCCCCCCAGGGGCAGTGCCCTTCACCAGCAGCTCCTTCCTGAGCACCTGTAACCCAGCTGCCCTGTACTAGCCACTAGGTAACGTGCTCTGGAGCTGAGATTGTGGGCGAGCAGGCAAGTCATGTGGTGTCACCTCTGAGCCTCAGTTTCCTAATGTGTCAAACAGTGCTGCTCCCCCAGGCGTGTCCTGCGGTTCATGTAGCAGCAGAGCAGGAGCAGCATGTGGAGGGCTGTCTCATCCCGGGGTCCCTGCGCTTCCTGCTGGGTGCTCTGCAGGTGATCTCGCCAAAAAGCTGCCTGAACAGCTCTGGGATGTGGGTCTCCCTCGGTGGTGTCCACACAGGACCCCTAGGCTGGGAAAGTGCTGGAGTCAGGTTTCTGCTCCTGTCTGCCTCCTGAGCTTCAGTTTCCTCTTCTATCAGGTGGAAATAATTATACTGACTTTTTAGGATCATTGAGGGGACGAATGGGGTGGTGGACATGAAAGGACGTGACCAACCTGGGGAGCACCGTCCTTATTGTTATTCTTTGTGGTGTCTTTGTTGATGGTCAGCAGTACCCTCTACCTCCAGGTGGGACTTCCCTGTCCTGCGGGGGTCTCTGGAGCTTGGCCTGCACAGATTTCACCACTTCGTGACCTTTGCTAAGCCCCAGGGCCTGGAATGTCACTTGTGCCCGGTGGGGGTACGATAAATGCTGTCAGATGAATGATTGAGCTACTTGTGAATGAACGAACTAGCAGAAGCAGTCCTTTATTCCTTGGCCTCAGTTTTCTTGGGTTTTCTTGGGAAGAAGGTTGACTAGTCAGACCCTATCGGAAGTCCCCAGGGTAGGGGCTGTTTGAATGAGAGGCAGGTCTGGGCTTCCTCATGCCCTTTACACCCCACCATGGGTTATCTCATCTGTCAGTGATGGCCGCGAGCTGGGCAGCAGGGCCCATCCCCATCTCTCAGGTGGGGATGCCCAGGCCTGTGTGCCACGCCTGGGTTAGATGGGGGTTGGGCACGATTGGAACTCACCTCAGGTCTCCCCACCTCTCGGAGTGCTCTGGGAAGGGCTGTGATAAGACCCCTGCATGGAGGGGAGGGGGCTCAAAAGATGCATGTTGGATGAATGACACCAGCCGAATCGCAACCTCAGACATAAGGTGGTCCGGCCAAGAGGCCCTGGCACCAGCCCCCAGCAGACTCTGCCACCGGCTGGAGAGGAGGTCGTGATGCCATGTCCAGAGGCCGTCTTATCGCTGCCCTGGGCTGTTGCATTATAGGCCTCTTCCTGGTGCCTTAGCAATGGGGCGCCCAGGTGTGCATTTACTCTCTCGAGGGCCCAGGGCTGGCATGAGGGTGCTTGGTGGAACAGGGAGAGACAGACGCCCTAGGTTGGTGGGATGAGGCCGTGAAGCCAGGAGACGCGAGGCTGTTCAGGTCTCACAGTTAGCTCCTGTGTGACCTCATGGAGGCTGCTTGACCTCTCTGTGCCCCATTCTCCCCACCAGTCAAATGGGAGCTGGGGTTCTGAGGATGAAGTGGGGGGTGGGGGTTGTGAGGGCAGTGTGTAAAGCTGGACGGCAGCCTGGTTGTCCTGATGCTGTCCTCAGCTTCAGGAAGGCTTGTGTTTCCTGTGTCAGGGTGGGCTTGTCTCTGATCTCCCACCTGATGGTCAGTGTTAGATTTCTGGGCTGTTTTTCTCAGAGTCACGATCATTGAAATCACATGCGGGGCCTACCCCCGACCCGCCTTCTCACTGGAGTTGACCAAAGACCAAATTCTGGTCCCGCGAGGGTAG
>NW_007731213.1:117861-118550 GCF_000696425.1 Galeopterus variegatus
CCCCCGACCCGCCTTCTCACTGGAGTTGACCAAAGACCAAATTCTGGTCCCGCGAGGGTAGGGGAGCCTGAGGGCATGCTCCCTGCCTGTGCTGCAGCCTGGGCCTCCTTTGGTTCCTGGGGGTTGGAGGATCCTAGCCTCATGACTACGTCTTACAGTCTCAGACACTAAGGGGCTCGGCTCTGGCCTGTACAGTCAGGAAGCAGCCTCGGACCTCAGCTTCCAGCTCCAAGACTCACATTCTGGTCACCAGATCTTGGCTGCCACCCTGTCCCTGGGGTCGTGGATACCTTGGCTGGCCAGTGCATCTTCATGGATGTCAGGCAAGCTCAGCTGCTTCCTCCCTGCAGGCCGTGTCCCCTCCTGGGGCTCCAGCCTCCTTCCCTTCCCTTCTCTCCCACATTTTGGGAGTGCCTGCTAGGGGCTGAGGTGCAGACTGAACTCCTCCTGCTCAGCTTTTCTAGATCTTGGCCAGCTGGTCACGATGGAACAGTGGTTTTCTCATTCTCAGCCCGGGCCCTTCTTTTCCCTTCCTCCCCTGGAAGTTAGTCTCAGAGGGAGCAATGGGCAGACTCCGGCCCTCCTAGTGGTGGCAGTCCTGGGCGCATCCAGGGGCATCCTGCAGGCCCCAGCCCAGCCGTCCACTGGACCCATGGACAAGGGCAGCAGGTGCCATGGCCGCAGGGGGC